>NC_088383.1:79892500-80060000 GCF_037993035.2 Macaca fascicularis
AATATTTGAATGAACCAGGGCAAGAGTATAAATGAAGGTGTCCCCTTCCATTTGTTGAAATATGTAAATATGTGAAAGTTATAAACCAAGCCAACAAACTCTTAAAGAAAATATGTTCTGTTCTTCTACCTTCACAAATAGAACTAAATAACTAAATTTTCAAAATATATGGAAGGCTATGCCTTTTATATAATTTAAACTTGGCAAAACATCAAAGATGGCTGGATTTGCTTATTCTGCATCTCTGGGATTTTGGTTGATGAGCGTATGGTGATTATACGTGTCATAAAATACAGACAGACATGGTTGCTACATGTTATATATTAATTTCATTATATTTCTTACATCATTTTAGTGAAATTACCAAGTAGGTTACTATAGTAAATTTTTACATAATTAATATTTTATTGACAGTAATGATTTAAAGGATTAAAATATAAAACATAATTGTATTCCAGTGCTCAAAATTTAAACATAGTTGTATCAAAAATGTTTCTTCAAGAAAAATACAAAATTACAAAATTAGAAATGTTTACTTATTTTCTAAAAGGCTTTGCCAGTGTAACTTTTAAAAAGATGGTACAAATTGGCCAGGTGCGGTGGCTCACGCCTGTAATCCCAGCATTTTGGGAGGCAGAGGTGGGTGGATCATGAGGTCAGGAGATCGAGACCATCCTGGTTAACACGGTGAAACCCCATTTCTACTAAAAAATACAAAAAAATTAGCCGGGTGTGGTGGCGGGCACCTGTAGTCCCAGCTACTCAGGAGGCTGAGGCAGGAGAATGGTGTGAATCCGGGAGGCAGAGCTTGTAGTGAGCTGAGATCCGGCCACTGCACTCCAGCCTGGGCGACAGAGCGAGACTCCATCTCAAAAAAAAAAAAAAAAAAAAAAAGAAATGGGCAACAAATGTGGGGAAATATTTCCCCAGGATCTTAATGTTGTGATTCAGGGAAGCTTATATTTAACACACAAGAATGCTATTTCATATGGCAATGACAGGTCATAATGGAAGGTTTTCAGTGTGAAGTATCAATACTATTACCGTAGATACTTTAAAAGATAAAAATACTAAATTGTAACTTTCTTTTTCTCAGCACACTCCATTCAACTCCTTTCCCCTCTACAAGGTTTGATCTCTTAGAAATAACTTGTTTGATGGATAAAGTGCTCTCTGTAGTTGTTCAAATTAGATAAATCAAATAATACATTCCTTACATTAAAGTACAGAAAGTCCCTAAGGAGGCTGGAGTTGAGAGTAGAGGGGAGGTTAGAGACATTGGCCTGAAAGAGGAGTATGTAACAAGGAGGAAACATTAACTGGCTATCTAGAGGGGACTGTGTGAAGAAAGGAGGGTGTCCTAGTAGGTTAACGCTGCTTTTAACAAACTACCATAGATTGGCTGGTTTATAAACAGCAGAAATGTATTTATCACAGTTCTAGAGGCTGGGAAGTCCAAGATCGAGGCATCAGCAGATTCCACATCTTGGAAAGGCCCATTCTTCATAGACAACCTTTTTCCTGTTACCTTACATGGTAGAAGGGGATGAGGAGTCTTTCCGCGGCCTCTTTTGTAAGGGCATCAATTCCATTCCCGAGGGCTTCACCCTCATGACTTAATCACCCCCAAAGGCCCCGCCTCCTAATACCATCATCTTGAGGATTAGGATTTCAGCATATGAATTTTGAGGGACAAAAACATTCAGACTGTAGCAGTGGAGAAGGGGGAAAGGATGAATGTAGGTGGATGGAGATTGGGAAAGAAGAAGAGAAGAAAGATGGAGAAGGGTGTGAGAAACATGGCAATTAGGAATTTGTAATGTATGTTTATAAAAATAGCAAGGAGTACAGTGTCACAGGAAGGAAGTGAGCAAAGGAGAGAGTAAGAGCAGCTGAGGACAGAGAGGTATCAGGGGACCAGTTGAAATGGGGTTTTGCAAGCATAATGAGTATCCTGAATGATATGAGATATTACTGGAGGGTTTTATTGGGAGGAGTTACTTGAGTTTTAAATGATGATTCAGATATGATTCGAGAATAGAATATAGGTGGACAAGGCTTGTATGAGAAAGATTCTGGGTTACTCTGAGTTTAGTACAGACATAAGAGCGAGAATGAGACTCTGTGGTGGACCGGGAAGATGACAGAACAGTTTTTATTGCTGTACTGTGACAGTGTTGCCAGGATATAATCTATTAGTAGGGAACCAGCAACCCAACACTGTGAATTGAGCTTCCAACTCTAGGTGACCATTTTCGTTAATTTCTTTAATTAAGATCTTTATTGCTCACAGTGAGGACAAAAACCAAACAACAACAAAAAAGGCCTGCCAGGAACCACACTCTAAAACACTTAAAATACCAGTCTGCTAAATATTGTCATATAAAAGAGATTCTCTGGTTAGAGTTACTTTGGGAACCAAAACTGAAAAGGAAAGAAGCCATTAGTGATTAAGAGAGATGGGAAGTGAGACAATTGCAGGAACCAAGGTGAGGGCCCTGCTATTGAGTATTGCCAGAGGAAGAAATGATTTGAAAAGATTTTGGAACTTATTTCTGTCTGTTGAGAAGGAGAAATAAGATATGGGCAGGCACAGGCATTAGAGAGACCCAGATCATAGCAGCCTGCTAGCTTTGTGGTGCTTGAGCCTCATGTGTGGAGTTAAAGCTCTGTTACCTTGAGGGTTTCAGAGAGAGGTTCGAGAAGTCCCTAGAGCGTAAGGAGGATCCCTTACTTAAGGTCTTAGTATACTAGTAACACAGAAGCACCCAGCTTTCCCAAAACTACCAGAGACACTACCTCGAGAGTGGTTCCTTGATGTTAAGTAAAGACGTAGGAAATAAGTATAGGCATATGAATGATTCTATGCTCACTACAGTTGTTACTGTCATGTAGACACATTATAAGGGTATGAGCTTATTTGTGGTGCAGTCTAGCATAGGTAGCTGAATGTGAGATGTCTTTTCTGTTTGTATCAGAGGAAATGTAAAATAAAATCATTCAGCATGAAAATGTGTTGCTCAATTTTCAGCAAGATTTTCTTATGCTACTATAGAGCTCCAAAGGAAAGAAACACATTCCGGTGTGTCATAGCATTAGTAAGCCAATGAAAGTTGACAATATATTCAAATGTCTCTTGCCATGTGTGAATGTGTTTGTGTGTGTGTGTGTGAGAGAGAGAGAGAGATTAAGAGAGACTGATTTGACATTTATGAATAACTTCTCCATATTTTATATTCAGAAAAAATTGCTAATCACTTTCAGCTAAAGTCAAACCATTCCTAAAATGGTGACTGACTACCTTCTTGAATAATATGGAAATATCAGAGCCAGCTGATTTGGGATAACAGCTCTTTGGGACAATGAATTCTTACTCAACATGCAGTCTACATGTTTGCCTATCATTTAATTCTTCCCTCTTTACTCATCAAAAATTTTAAAATCCTGTGTTCTAAACTGCTAGGGGAATTAACTGATATAATTTTGAAGTACATGTTTTTGGATATTCCTTGTCTTTATTGTGAATCTCAGCTTGTATCACATGTTTACTATTTAGCATTTGAGCATCTGCAGAGAACTTAGCACGATCCTTCCCTTTCTAAGATTTGCAGCACATACGTGGCTAATAAATACGAAGCTGGATGATATAGACAACTCCATTGGCTCTGTTTCAGCTCTACCACTGTTGGACCTTGACAAGAGGCATTAGGAAAATTTGTTTTTGGTGTGAAGGAGGTTCTTGCTAGGTTTTGCCTAGCAAAAATGGGCACAGTCAGAAAAGATGGCTGGGGCCAAGGCTTGGGGAAGGCAACAAGAAAGAGTAAAAACTTCAGCCAAATATTCTAAATAGTAAAAACATAAGAAAGGTAAGAACTTTTGAAAGTAAGGGTTGGGTGCAGTGGCTTATTCCTGTAATCCCAGCACTTTGAGAAGCTGAGATGAGCAGATCACCAAGGTCAAGAGTTCGAGACCAGCCTGACCAACATGGTGAAACCCTGTCTCTACTAAAATTTACAAAAATTAGCCAGGCATGGTAGCACACACCTATAATCCCAGCTACTAGGGAGGCTGAGACATGAGAATCACTTGAACCCGGGAGGTAGAGGTTGCAGTGAGCTGAGATCACGCCATTGCACTCCAGCCTGGATGACAGAAGGAGACTCTGTCTCAAGAAAACAAGAAAAGAAAAAAGAAAAGCCCACCCAGTAATCCTAACTTACGTTGTTGAATGGGTAAAGAAGCAACGCAGAGAAGTACAGGGAAGACAAAAGCAGATTGAATAAGGGAACCTCCTAGGTGTCCCTTAGGAGGATACATTATTAGAGAGGTCAAGTACTTAAATTCATATATTTCATGATATATAGCTGTTTTTCTTTAACATTTCAATTAAAATTTCTGAAGTTTCTGAAGCTAAAGTTAAAGATAAAGTTTGTTCTTTATCTTGCTGAAGTTTCTTACTTTTTTTTTTTTTTTTTGTTCTTGTTCACAGTGAAAGGATGAATAAAGTTTCTTGAAGAGACTAATTGTGTATTCCAGGTCCTGTATTGCTTGACTATATGCAGAATATATATTCTAACAAATCAGTTTGAGATTTGTGTCAACTGGTAGAAAATAGGATTATGTTCACTCACCAAAAATGTCTTTGAGAGTAGGTTTCCACACTGCCTACCTCGGGTGGCTAACTCTGAATCTTTCGATCTACAACTAGAAGAAAAAACTGCATAAACTGCTAACACATTTTTAAAGATTCTACAGCAAGGCATGGAGGAAATTAGTAGTATATTTAAAGGACGTTCTATAGATAGAAAGTGCTATGTGAATAAAGAAGTGGTATTATTTGCAACCTACCTGATGCAAACAGAATTACAAAACTGTAATTGTAACAAGCGCATGACAAAGTTTTAAGATTTATTTCAATGTTGAATTATAAATATCTCAAAGAGTTTAATTCTTGCCTCAAACTATATTTAAAATTACACCTTTTAATGTATCTTAAAATATATTTGAATATATGTCTAGAATATATATTGACAACTTTAGGAAAAAATTTATTAAAGAGTTTCATATATAATTATGAATGCTTTAGGAGCCACATATAAATTTTTCTAAATTCAGCTTAGCTTATTGTTAAAGATTTCTTCATAATATTATTGTGAAGAAAACTTTATTTCTTCATTATCACAAAGATAGGCTAATTCTTCATTATCATCACAAAGATAATGAAATTATCTTCATTAAAGATAATTTCATGTACTCTAAACAATCTAGGCCATTCCATCATTCTGGCAGCAGAGCATGTCATTAATGATAGATAAAATTTGAGAAACCAAATGTTCTATCAGTTAGAAAATGATTTTCTCAAAAGGGAAAGCCAACTTTTGGGGTATCTAGTGTCTTGACTCTTTTAAATTTCATTCATGATTATAAATAGTTTTAAATATTTTAAATAAGTGTCAATCATGTAATTGCCCTTATAGAAGAGTAGGAAAACCTTGAAGAAATGATTCTGCTGTGACCTTGAGTTGCTTTGCAGAAAAAGAAGTGGAATGTGTGAAGACACCATCTTCCACACTGGATTTGCCAGTGACTGCTGTTGCCCTAAACACATCTTTTCATGTTTCTGGATCTCGATTCTCACATCTGTTTATGAGAGTGTTTGCCAGATGGCTTCTAAGAACCCTTCCAGTTTCAACATTCTATGTCACTACAATTGGCCTTGATCTCAAAGGATGGACACATTGACACATCTAATTTATTTTTATGAGTATTTTATTAGGGGCAAAAGCAATGTATAGTGTTATTAGCTTCTTTCTTAATTTCTAATAGCATTTCAAACGTCATCATTGTACATTTCTTACTATAGTAGTGAAATTTACACATTAGGGTTCTGATTTGGTTAAAGAATGGGAGGCTTATAATCAGCCATGTTTGCTGGTATTGTACCTATCCACACCTCTTAATATGTATTTCCTATTTTACAAGCCCAAGGGGTCTTAAAGAGTGGGCACTGAAATGACCATGTGTTACCTACATATAAAAACATATATACTAGTTGATCTCATTTAAATTCTTGTTTGTAATAACCAACACCAACTTTTAATATAATTCATACTTTTGTAATCAATATAAGTCAGTGGAGAAGTAATGAGGAATAAGTATTTTTATTTAATGGTAGTCATAAACCCAGGTGTCAAAAAATAGATATTTTTTCTCTAAATAATTTCTGTTTTGAGACAGAATGGCAAAAATTAAACCTTAGCCATTTGGCAGCTCTCTAATTTATGGGGGTTTCCATATTGCCAAGGGATGATGACCTTTATGCTACCATTTCATCTGACATTTGCTGAGACTCATTATCCTTTCTAGTCATTCGCCCATGCAAGTTGCTACTGAATCAATGCTTGTTCCTGTCTACAAGTCCTATCTTAGCTATGTTAAGACCCCTTTTGGAAGATGGGAGTCATGTTCCTGTGCCACATCCAAGCACAGGAAATTCTATGGACTGTTGTAGGTCCATCTAAGGAGACACAGAGCCCTGAAACAGACACAGAGCAAGCCATTCTACCCTGAAATCTTATTTCCTTACATTCTAGGTTTTCACAAGTTCATATAAAGTTGTGTATAAGGTTCTGCTGCTGTGTTTATGAGTTTGGTCTAGAGGAAATGAGGCCTGGGAGACTGCAAATGCCAGATCCTTCCTGGTCTTTACAGGGCCTAGACTTTTTAACACTAAAAACTTCTAGTGTATATCACTTGGTGAGGTGATAAGTATAGAACAAAAGCTCACTGGAGTTGGGGAAAATAGAAAATACAAGTTAGAAAAATGGAAAAGAAAAAACATGGGTTGATATTTCAAAATTATTATCCCACCACACAATGATTAACTCTCTATAAATGGCATCTATTTCCATGGTAGTGGTGAATTCCCTGGATAAGGAAGCAGAGACTGAGACTAGTTAGCAAAACCTTACAACCTTACGAGGGATTTCTGCATTGCCTGGGTGGTGAGACATGATCAACTTGGGGTCTTTTCTGGCTCTAAATTCAGTGATACTCAGTAAAAATATTATTTGAGAGAGCTATATCTTTCCTGAAATTTCGTGACAGCTCTCTGCCCTCTTGTTATGGGCTGAATTGTATCTCTTCCTTCCTCCTCCTCATTCATATGTTGAAGCCCTAACTCCTAGCACCTTACTTGGAATGAGAGTGCATTTGGGAGATAGGGTCCTACAAGGGGTAATTAAGACAAAATGAGACTTCTAGGATGGGACTTTACCTAACATGACTAGTGTCCTTGTAAGAAGAGGATATTTGGGTACACAGAGATTCCAGGAATGTTAGTTCGTAGGAAAGTCCATGTGAAGACAGAGCAAGAAGGCAGCCACCCGCAAGCAAAGGCAAGAGGCCTCAGAAGAAACTAGACCTGCCAACACCTTGATTTTGCACTTTTAACATCTAGAACTAGGAGAAAATAAATTTATATTGTTTAAGCTACATCCAGTCAGTGGTGTTTTGTTTTGGCAGCACTGGCAAACCAAAAAAGCTCTGTATGGTGGTCACATCTAGACCTTGTACACTATGCTCCCCAGGAAAGGCTCTTGCCAGAGATGATGTGTTTTATAATTAGTGGCAAAATTATTTTTAAATATATGCTTGGGATTTTCCTGTTTCTATAAATTTATTTGTACCTTTTATAGTTCTTCAGAAAAGGGAAATCAGCTAAGACCCTAGACTGAGTGACTTTAGCATTATGACAAATGAAACGATTGATATTTCCTACCAATTATGACTGAATACAACAGAACACTTTATCCTAAGTAAATCTATAAAACATTTTGAAAAGGCTTAAGTGGATTTCAAAAGTGCTTGATAATAGCTTTGTTCTAAGGAGGTACGATATGAAGACTTGGAAAGTGTTGTCTGTAGTGATTGTTTATATCCATTGTAGTTGCCTGGTTAGTTAACACCAGTTGACACATGAAAGACAGTTTTGAAATAGGTAGCTTGCTTTTCTACCACCTTATCACTTCTTTATTATCCATGTATTTCCACCCAAGAAATTGGTACTCTGAGTTAGTTTCTTTTCTATTAATATTAAATGAAGTGTTTATATTAAATCTCTAGTCCAAGGATGTAATCTTAAGGACACTTGGTGCTCCCAACATGTTAGAATCAATAGGAAAGACATTTATGGATTCCTACAATTAAGATGAGCAGCTAGGGAATAATTCAGGAAATCTTATTTAATTTCTACCTTGCTGGATACTATACATGATACACAGAATGTAAGAGGGAGCCCTGCCCTCAAAGATTTTATGATCTAGTTGCTAAGACAAAAAAAAATTAAAATGTAATTATTACAAAGGCTGTAAAAGTGGCCATGCTTAAAATGCACTGTGGTCATCATTGCGTAGATATTAATTTTATAAGCTGCTCTTTCTCCATACGTTATGTACAAAGTGGATGTGGGCTAAATTAATATGAATGCAGCTTTTATAGATATTAATAATATTATCTAATAGTAAATTTTTCTAACTGAAGTTTGTTTTACTGATTGAAAAATACCTTCCCAATATTTTTATCTGGGAACTCTAAGATAAATAAGGAATTTTTAAAGGGTGGCTTATTTTTTATTTAAACATCATTAAATGCTTAAATTGGACACATAAGTATTCTTATTATTTTAAACATTCTCTGTCTCTTTAGTATTGATATCTTTTATAATCTTCCTGTGTGTCTCTTATATTCTCTGCTAATTCTGTTAGCCATACATATTATAGTATTTTGCAATGTCTCTTTCCTACTAATGTTTTTGTATTTTGAGTCTTGGTTCTCCTTCCTGCAAATTTCACACTTCATTCTACTGAAACACTCTCTCATTACTGTGACTTCAAATCATTTTTTCATTATGGTGTGGACATTTACAGACAAACTGAAACTTCTCTTTTATTTAAACTGTTGTGACCCCCCCACCCCGGTTTTCATATGGACTGCATGGCCGGAAGAACTATGTATGCATTTATTCCTCATAATCCAGTATTAATTTTTAGGGTAAAGGATTATCTTTCTACCAGTGTTATCAGGAAGACAACAGCCTAAAAAGCAAGCTGACATTTTCCTTCCTATTGCCATCAGTTTAAAGAACAGATTATTTTTAACCATTCTTATTTAACTGATTGAGGCAGTAATGGCTTCTGTGTGTTTTTTTGATCCACTGCTGTTTGGTATGTTTATGTACACAGTCAATAATATGCCCAGAAATGAGAAAAATCTCTGTCTTTGGAGACTGAAAATGTTCATTCAGAAGATGGGCTAAAAGTGGGCCTTGCAAGACTTGCATAGGAAGAGCAGTGGAGCCATATGGTCCAATTAAAAAAAAAAAAAGATAAGCTATCTTTTGAGAACAATGAGTAGATTAATTGCTTGAAAGCTGCATTTAAGAGTGAGTATAAATATTTGTTGAAAGGAAGGAAGGAAGAAAGGAAGAAGGAATGAAGGATGGAAGGAGACAGAGAGTTGCCAAGGGAGGATAACTGGTTTATTTGGATAGACTGGAGAATTTCAATTGTTTTTTGTATGCAGTAGTAAACCTGGGGATGTTCTTGTTTCTGTTGCACACTGATGATGTATGAAATACTGTTCTAGAGGCAGAAGAGGTTTACCACAATAATTTAAAATGTCACAACGTGAAGTACGGTCAGGGACTGATAACAGAGGGAGGATAATACACTACTTGAGTAAAGATTTAGCTGAGAAGATGTATTTGCTATGAAGTGATGTCAAAGATGACTGGCTTGAAAATACTTGTGTCTAGGAGAATTGTGTTGCTTAGGATTAGAAGGAATTCCTACTTTGTGGAGAAAAATGAATATTTTTGTTTCAAAAAAGAGGTGGGAAGATATAGTTGAGCTAGAAATGGATAAAGGGCTAAGACAAAAATCAGTGTAACCATGGGTACTATTTAGTACAGACAGTATTCTTAAAAGGATCAAAAAGAACATGATAAAAAGTAAAAATGCAAATAGAATAAAATAATATAACTTGTTAAAGGAAGGGATATTATGCTTCCAAAAAAAGATGGAGTAATAAACAAATACACAATTATGTTTAGAGACGTCAACACCTCAATCTCAATAACTGATAGAACATTCAAACAAATATATTAGTTAAGGATGTAGATGACTTAAATGGCATTATTATCAATTTAATCCATCTGACGTTTATACCTTCCAACAAAGAAAATTCAAAGCCTAGATGGCTTCACTGATGAATTCTACCAAACATTTAAGTAAGAAATAGTACCAATTACCAATTATATGCAATTATTTTTCAAAAAATTGAGCAGAGAAACTACTTCCCAACTCGTTCTCTGAGGCTAACACTATCCTGATGCTAAAACCAAAGACATTATAAAAAATTAATAAATATATGGATCGATATGAATATAGATGCAAAAATTTATTTTTAAAATGTGAACAAATCTAATTCAATAGTATCTAAAAACTTAACATATCCTAATGAAACAGGATTTATCCTGAGAATACTAGGTTAGCTAACATTAAAGCAAATCAATGTAAGTTTACCATAGTAACAAATTAATAAAGAAAACCATATGATTATTTCCACAGACAAATATATGACCAAATTCAACTAAAGTAAACACTAGGAATGGAAAGAAAGTTCTTCAACTTGATAAGAGGGGTCTATAAAAAACAAACATCGTTAGAGCAGCAAGACTGGATACTTTAAGATCAAGAATAAGACAAAGATGTTCACTCTTACCACTTGTGTTCAGCATTATACCAGATGCTCTAGCTAGTGCAATAAGGAAAACATTGAATGAATGAATGAATGAATGAATGACATCAAGATTAGAAAGGAAGAAGTAAAACTTTACAGATGACATGAGATTATTTATGTAGAAAATATGTTGGAATCTACTAGTACAGGTTGAGCATCACTAATCTGAAAATCCAAAATGCTTTTTGGAACACCTACATAATACCACAAGTGGAAAATTCTATGTATGACTTCATGTGACAGGTGTAGTCAAAAAACAGGCTCTGAGCACACAGTTTATTCAGCATCCCCAAGGGGAAAAAGACCCTCTCAGACCCCTTCACCTATGAAATATATCTTTCTTAAGTACCTAGATTCCTCCACCCCCACTATGCAAACACACTCATAAAGGGTAATAAAATGGCACGTATGTAGGCCAAACACACCAATGGCAGGTTTCCAATAATGTGTCACATGGGGCCAAGAACTACATGCATTACTGTGTTTTTATTTTCTTATTCTCTGCTGTAAGGTGTAAAGATTATTAAAAATATTACAAAGTCCTGTAGTTACCCCATGATACCAGTATTGGGTAACAATGATAAGAAAAAGAAGCATTTTTGTTTCTCTACAGCACAGAAAGTCAAACTGTTGAAGAAACGGGACAGTGGTGGAAATTGAAATGTTTTATAGAAGAGTATAGTGTTGGAATGACTACCATATATGACCTGAAGAAACAGAAGGATAAACTGTTGAAGTTTTGTACTGAAAGTGATGAATAGAAGTCAATGAAAAATAGAAAAGCACTGTTTACAGCTAACAATAAAAATCTTGATTGTGTATTTAAAGAGTGGATCCATTACCATTGCAGTGAACACTTGTCACTTAATGGGATACCAATCATGAGACAAGCAAAGATCTATAATGATGAAATGAATATTGAAGAGAACCCTGAGTATTCAACAGGCTGGCTGCTGAAAATTAAGAAAAACTATGACATTACTTTTTAAAGATTTGTAGTGATAAAGCATCTTCTGGTCATGTAGTAGTGGAAAATTCATTGACAAATTTGCCAAAGTCATCGCTGATGAAAATCTGATGCCAGAACTAGTCTATAATGCTAATGAAACATCACTGTTTTGGTACTGTTGCCCCAGAAAGACGCTGACAACAGCTAATGAGGTAGCCCCTACAAAAATTAAAGATGCCAAGGACAATAACTGTGCTGGTGTGTGCTAATGCAGCAGGCATACAAAAGTACGAACTTGTTCTGATAGGCAAAAGCTTGCATCCTCACTGTTTTCAAGGAGTGAGTTTCTTAGCAGTCCACTATTATGTTAACAAAAATGTATGGATCACCAGGGACATGTTTTCTGATTGAATTCACAAACATTTTATACCAGAGACTCAAGGTTACTGCAAGGAAGCTGGATAGGATGGCAATTGTAAGATTTTGTTAATCCTTTACAAGGTTTCTGCTCATCCTTCAGCTGAAATTTTCATCAAAAATAATGCTTATGCCATATACTTTCCCCAAATGTGACTTCATTAATTCAGTCATGTGACCAAGGTATCCTTAGATTGATGAAGAGTAAATATAAAAACACTTTCTTGAACATCATGCCAGTACCAGTGAAGAGAGGTGTGGGTGTGGAAGGTTTTCAGAAGGAGTTTAGCATGAAGGGTGCTGTTTATGCCATTGCTAACACTTGGAAGGCAGTGACTAAAGACACAGTAGTACATTCCTGGCACAACCTCTTGCCTGTGACTATATTCAGTGATCTCGATGAACAAGGTGGTGACTTTGAAGAATTCTGTGGGCCAACTGAGAAAAAAGATGGTGTCTGACCTCCTTACATACACAAAAAATAAAATTTCAGAGCTTTTCCCTAGGCTAGCAGAAGTAAATATCAGAGAACTTGATTATTTTTAACATCAATAATGAGACTCAAATTCTTAATTCATTGACCGATGGTGAAATAGTCCAAATGGTTTTGAATCAAGTTGATTGTGATAGTAGTGTTGATTAAAATGACGTTAACACTGAAGAAAAAGTTCCTATGGACAAGCTAAAAATGTGTGACGGGCTTATTGAAGGACTACAGTACTGTGCATTTATAACAGAACAAGAAATCATGTCAGTTTATAAAGCCAAAGAGAGATGACGACGACGATGACGACAACTACTACTACTACTAATTCTTATTCTTTTTTTTTTTTTGAGGTGGAGTTTCGCTCTTGTTGCCGAGGCTAGAGTGCAGTGTCATGATCTCAGCTCACTGCATCCTCCACCTCCCAAGTTCAGGCGATTCTCCTGCGTCAGCCTCCTGAGTGGCTGGGATTACAGGCACCCACCACCATGCCTGGCTACATTTTTTATATTTTTAGAGACGGGGTTTTACCATGTTGGCCAGGCTAGTCTCGAACTCCTGACCTCAGGTGATCCACCTCAGGATCATGCCTGTAATCCCAAAGAGAGACTTCTAAGACAAAAACCATTGTTATTGAGGCAAGATGACTCTGAAGGAAACATTTTTAAAAGTCATCCACAAAATGCCTCTTCATCCCTAGAGGACTCACTTCCTGGTCCTTCAACTATTTTGATTTTTCTTCCTCACCTAAACAAAAATTCAGCATACAGTAACCTATTAATCAAAACACAGCATCATAGGTGGAGACTGAAAGCCTGCCATTGTTGGTTGTTGCTGCTGTTCAACAGCTGATACAGGAATTCTGGTGATGCTACTGTGCTGCTTCGTTACCCTAGATACATTTTTTTTTACTGTATTAATGGCATGCCATATTTTTTTGCAGATAAATACTTATGGGTAAATAAAGAAATTGTTGCTTATCAGTAGCATATAAATTCAAAATTAAGAATGATGGTGATGCCAAACAACCACAGATGGCTCATATGGGTGGCCAAGATGGTGGCACCTTTGCTTTCTGATGATTTAAAATATGCAATTTTTTTCATTAACAAAATTATTAAAACATTGTATATTGCGTTCAGTCTATGTGTATAAAGTACATATAAAACATAATGAATTTTGTGTTTAGACATGGGCCCCCAATACAAGTGACTGGAATCCATAAAGATCTACATGGATGTAGACAACTAATATTCAACCAAAGTTCGAAGGCAATTCAGTGGGCAAAGGATAATCATTTCAGCAAATGGTGTTGGAACAACTGGTTATTCATGTAAAAAATTTAAATCAGTAACCTACCAAAAATTTATCAAATTGTACACCCACTTGAAATATGGGATGTTTATTTTATGTCAATTGTAACTCAATAAAGCTGTTTAAAATAGTGGGAAAGTATGAGAGGGAGAGGAAAAAAGAGACAAAGTATAAAATGCTATTTATTAGCTACACCATGCTATACAAGTGGATTATATCGCTTTCTTCCGAAGTGATAATATACAACTCCTGCTATAGAATAAAATTATATATTCTAGATCACAGGAACAAATTAGCCAAATACTGTTCCTAATTTTTAATGCTCATTTTGCAAGGTGCAAAAGTGTAAGGCACATCTTACAAAATGAACAATTTAAACTAGGGCATACCTTCACTATTATAATTAATTTAAAATGATGTACATACTTAAATAGCATTTTTCACAGAAATAGAAAAATTATAAAATTAATGTAGAATTACAAAAGAACCTCAATAGCCAAAACAATCTTGAGAAAGAAAAATAAAGTTGGAGATATGACATTCCTTAATGTCAAGTTATACTACAAAGTAGTAGTAACCAAACACTACGTTACTGGCGTAAAAACAGATACATGGGCCAATGGAACAGAATAAAAAGCCCAGAAATATACCCAAGTTTATAAAGTCAACTAATTTTCAGCAAGGCTGCCAAGAAGACATGATGGGGAGAGGGTAGTCTTTTCAATAATTGGTGTTGGGCAGACTGGATATCCACATGCAAAGAGTGAAACCAGACGCTTATCTACACCGTATATGAAAATTAAGTCAAAATGAATTAAAGACCTAACCATAAGAGGTGAAACTCTAAAACTACTGGAAGAAAACAAGGGAAAAACTTCTTGATATTGTCTTTCATAATGATATTTTGGACATGACACCAAAAGCACAGGCACTGAAAGCAAAATTAAACAAGTGGGACTATACAAAGCTTTTGTATAGCAAAACAATCATCAGAATAAAAAGACAAACTATAGCTTGGAAAAAATATTTGCAAACTATCTGAAAAGGGGTTAATAATCTCTAAAATATATAAGAAACTCACACAACTTAATGGCAAAAAACAAAAATAACAAAACCAAATGTCCTGATTTAAAAAATGACCAAAGTGGGACAGCTGTGGTGGCTCACGCCTATAATCCCAGTACATTGGGAGGCCGAGGCAGGCGGGTCACCTGAGGTCCGGAGTTCAAGACCAGCCTGACCAACATGGAGAAACTCCATCTCTACTAAAAGTACAAAATTAGCCGGCATGGTGGCACATGCCTGTAATCCTAGCTACTTGGGAGGCTGAGGGAGAATCGCTTGAACCTAGGAGGCAAAGGTTGTGGTGAGCCAAGATCGCGACTTTGCACTCCAGCTTGGGCAACAAGAGCAAAACTCCGTCTCAAAAAAAAAAAAAAAAAGAATTGTAAATATCGTTGGGTGCTCATAATTATTAAAATATGTATATGTATGTGCATACCCATATATATGTGCACATGTACATATGTTTGTGTATTTATTAAGAAAATGACCAAAGTACCTGAATAGACATTTTTCTAAACAAGACATAAAAATATCCAACAGGTATATGAAAAGGTGCTCAACGTCACTAATGAGAGAAATGCAAATCAAACCAAAATGAGATATCACCTCACACCTATTAAGATGGCTGTTATTAAAAAAGAAAACCACCAAGAGATAAGTGTTGGCGAGAGTGTGAAGAAAAGGGAACCCTGGTACAATGTTGCTGAGAATGGAAATTGGTACAGTTATGAAAAAGTGTATGGAGCTTCCTCAAAAAATTAAAAATAGAACTACCATATGATCCAACAATCCCTTTTCTGGTTATATATCCAGAGGAAATGAAATCAGTACCTTTAAAAGATATCTGCACTCCCACATTCATTGCAACCTTATCCACAATATACAAGATATGAAATCAACCTAAATGTCTGTTCATGAGTGAATGGAGAAGGATGAAATACAGATGTGAAATACAGATGTGATTGTTTATGTGTATCTGTGTGTATGTGTAAAGGTACACATATATGGACATACACAAACGTAATGTGTGAAATGTATATTCTGCTACTCAGACCAGTCCTGTTAATTTTTATTTGATTTCAGAACAAAAGGAATTTTTTAAATGATCCAATAGAATAATACTACTTTTGTTAGTGTCCTCATATCTTGATATTCTCAGCTATTAGGACATTGCTTGAAGCATAAATCTTGATGAGTTTCTTGGCTGTTTTGCTTCATCTCTTGTGCTTTTTCTTTTTAGCTAATGTAATCGTACATTTAATAGCCCTATCTCTAAGTTGCTGTCCCCCACGTTTTATCTCTCAGTAATATAGGCTTTAGGGCCTGATATCGATACAGATCTATTTATTCGTTCAGGATTTCATTTTGTCATAAGATTTTGCATCTTACGTGAACTATTTTTTGCATTTCTGGATGATTTCTTCTATTACTTCAATACAATATTATCTTGTGAGTGTGATACACTTGTGCTGCTGATGAGGATTATGAATCTTAAGCAGGAGTCTGCCCACTCCACCACCATATGAAATACCACTTAACATTTTTTTTTTTTTTGTAATCAGTGCCACAGGCCTTTTAGAGCTTACTTCTGATACCACCTGCAGGTATTTTGGGTAAGTGATAGATGGAAGGAATAAGCACACACACATTGTAAGATTGAATTAAGCTCCTGCCTACATTTTCCAAGAACGTAGTCTCATCAGAAGTGGAATGGCCATGTGAACAGGAGCAGATGCATGATTTCTCAGAATAACTGCTTGTGGCACATACTAAGAAAAATGCTTCACCAGATATGGAAAGCTCAATTCTTGCTAGGTCACTTCGCTTTTTTGCATGAAACTTACATCTGGAAGATTTTATATTAAGAACATATGTGCATCTGTTTAAGGGAATGTTTACATATACTGAGTTCTGGTTCTTGAAGCAAACTATCCGCAAGACCCATTATGGCATGGGGAAAAGGGCAGAGCTTGTTTCCATGTATCTCTGAAAGGAAATATCCCTGTTTACAGATTTTTTTTTCATATTCAGAAGGCCTGTTTCCTTGGAATGGTAGTCAGAATAGTCACCTGAAACCCAACAATGAGTTATGTTATGAAAGAATAAATGGTTCATAGAGATGAAAACATTGTTTTGAGACAGCCATTGGTCTGAGTCAGTGTAGCAATGCTTATGAGGTGATTGGAACCAAAGATGATATGCTAGCAGAGTTTATGTGCTATAGCTCTCTTATGCAGCTTTAGTTTATTGCTCATGATACCCATTCATGAATCCTTGAAAATTGCTTCAAAGAGGTAGTCTCAGGACAATGTTTTTTCATGTACTGGGAATGCAACTTAAAAAATGTAATAAGTTTTAGTTTATACCCATTTTGAAACTCATAGACAAGCTCATTGAGCATTTTTAAAACTCGTGATCATCTGAAGTATGGCAATTCCAAACTATCAGCTCTGTAAGGTACTATTTTTTGCCATTTGTCCCGAAACTACTTCTTTGGTGTAGTTTATGATGTAATTTTTCAGTGTTTGGTGAATAAACCTATATTTTAATATATATACACACATAGATACATGCAAAATCCATATATTTTGTGTATGAGTGTTTATATAAAATGTTTTCTCAAGGTTTGAGGTGTGTGTGTGTGTGTGTGTGTGTGTATACTGTGTGTTTGCTTTTCCTAGCATGTATTCTTCTAGACTCCAATACAATTTCCCCAAATCTCCATTTTTTCTAATGAAGATAAGTTTTGCTTTCTGATAGATGTATATATACATACATAGATACATGTATGTACATAGATATATATATATATACCCCAAATACCTGCAGGTGGTATCAGAAGTGAGATCTAAAAGGCCTGTGGCACTGATTACAAAAAAAATGTTAGGTGGTATTTCACATGGTGGTGGAGTGGGCAGACTCCTGCTTAAGACTCGTAATCTTCATCAGTAGCACAAGTGTATCACACTCACAAGATCATATTGTATGGAAGTCATAGAAGAAATCATCTAGAAATGCAAAAATTAGTTCACCTAAGATGACAAAATGAAATCCTGAAATCTTATGACAAAATGAAATATATATAGATACCTATATATCTGATGTATATACATACATAAATACATACATGTATGTATGTATATACATATATATTTCTATAATAAGAATAATAAAAGTGGTAAAAGATTAAATTTCTTCTAAGAGGAAGATTTTCTTGTTTCCATTTTTAAATGCGGTGAATGAAATCTGAGATTCCCCAGGTATATTTTGTGGATGGGCAGTTGCTTCCTAACAATTCCAACTAGGCATCTTGGGAGATGAACATTCAAAAATCACTGAGGAATGTGTAGTTTAATTGACCTAAGCAGAAAGAGATCTGGCCCATAGAGAACATTTTATTTTATTTTATTTTTGTATTTCTTTCTTTCTTTAGAGACAGTATCTTATTCTGTGGCATGATTAGAGCTCACTGCAGCCTCAACTTCCTGGGATCATGTGATCCTCCTGCCTCAGCCTCCTGAGTAGCTGGGACTACAGGCATGCACCACCATGCTTGGATAATTCTTTAATTTTTTTTTTTTAATAGAGACAGAGTTTCACTTTATTGCCCAGGCTGATCTTGAACTTCTGGCCTCAAATGATCCTCCTCCCTGGGCCTCCCAAAGAGTTGGAATTATAGGCACAAGCCACTGCATCTGCCCCAGAAATATTTTAGATGACTAAGAGGCTTTCTTATTTCAACTGGGATTAGCAATATTTTTTCCTCGTAACTATTTCCTTTGCCCAGAGGAATATGCCTAAAATTTCACTTGGTGATGGGATCATAGCAGGGAATAACCTAACAGTTGGGAAAATAAGTTAGTTCACCTTAAAGGCATTTTCATATTCATTACATTATTATGTACCAAGAGGTTTTTATGACATATTATTTAAATACATATTGCTAGCTTGAAGGTTTAAATCATGGATAATCTGTAATGAGATAATGTTTTCAGTTTTGTATCTCCTCATGTGAGTATATGCCTATCAGGAAGCCTGGAAAATGATGAAGTAAGTAGCATGTCTTTATTTTAAAATGAAAGAAATCAGTTACTGAAACACTGATGACATCTAAAAAAAAAAGATTAGAAAATTCACAAAATATTACTCTTTGCACTTAAAAATTGATGTTAAATTCATATAACTGTTGGTCTTTCTGCTAAAAGTGTGATTTACATTTTGATAAAGTCATTTGCTTTGCTGTACCTGACGTTTTATATATGTTGCATATCTGTTAGTAATCCTTAGCTCATTGTTTAGAGGTGCCCATACTTTATGTAAGTGAGAATGCCATACCAACTCCTTAATGACTTGAACTTCTGGCAAAGATGCTGTTCTATTTTGGAATATGGATACCTGAAAACTAGTTAGAAAAATATATTTTTATTGCTCCCCCCTCATCACGTCTCTTTCACCCAATTTTTAGATGGGCTAAGTTATCTCCATTAGTTTTGGACCACACAAAAAGACCCCCAGGATTCAATGCAGTGGGTCTCTTGAGAATTGGAAACTTCTGCTGTTTCATGCTAAAAATTAGTCATGAATTTTTAAGCAGGAGTCTAGCTTCTGAGATCAGATGGCCCAATAACAATATTAAGGAAATATTTTTATTTTTGTCTCCTTGTATCTTCCCGTCTCAACAAATCTGTAACAGGATCACTTCTTTCCTTGCAACAACTTCTGGGAATGACTTTTATTGTGAATATAGAACAATTTTCAACCAACTACTAGGCTGCTGGGAGAAGCTGTGTCTATTTCTATGTGTATCACAGAGGGTATTCGAGGATAATAATAGATTCTACACATTGTGCTAGCAATGCGAATATTACATATACTTTCTCATTTCATTTAAGTTTAAACCTCTCATTTTCCCTGGGAAGTAGAAATTTCTATTTCCATTTTAGAAGTGAGGGAGCTAAGGTCCAAGTTTCAGTGGAGAGAAAACTAAGACTCCATGTTGCCCAAAGAAACAAATACTTCCTAAGGAGTAGAGCCCAGATTTGCCTGACTCCAAAGATTCCCAGCCTTGCTTGTTTTATTTCCCAGCTATGGTGTCTGGGAATCAGGAGGCAAACATGCTTGTACCTGCATTTCCCTTTTGGGGAGGACTAGATGATGTATCAGCTTTACATAGCAATCTATTTAATGTGCTTCTTTGAAAAGGAAAAGAAATCCCTTGAAATATCCCTGGCATTATTTCAATGACATTGAAGTGTCAGAACATTTTGGGATAACAAAGTGGTCAATTCCTTTAGGTGCCATAGAGCTTTCAGCAGTTGTATATTTTATAGTTAGTAAACAGCCAAATGTATTTCTTTGCCTCTGTTCAAAATGAAATCACCTTAATGAAGAAATCTTACACTGAAGCAATCTGGGCACATTAATAATAAATGAATTCTGAAAGAAATTTAGTGTAATTTCTGAGGAAGAACAAGAGGAAATACCAAATTTAAAAATAGCATTTTCTGTTTGTGTAAGTGGAATAAGTAATAACAGTAATAAAAACGTATTCTTCCCCTATTGTTCTCAGCTGCCATTGTGCTTTTCTGTTTGTGATCCCTTGGAATTCACAGATGTAGATTATGGTATGCTATTGTTTTATGGCAGAGGCAAATTATGGCCTGCGAGCACCTAATCTACCTGTTTTTGTATATCCTGCAACCTATGAATTATTTTTACATACTTTTAAAAGTTAGAAAAAAATTAAAAGATGTGACATATAAAAATAATGTAAAATTCAAATTTCATTATCTGTAGATAAAATTATATTAGAATTCAGTCTGTACCTAAGTTCTTCCCATGATCTATTTCTAGAGCCACCATTGATGAACCTTCATTCAACATATACCCAAATACACACATACACATGCATACTCACAGTTACACACTTCTTATTCTTTATTTTTGAGGGATAGTTTATTAAGCTTTAAGACTCCTTTGTCTAATTTCCCTTTTCCAAATTTCCCTGGGGCTAATACTCATCAGCTTTGTCCTTTTGTTCTCTGCAGTTTCATTGCTATCCTTTTTGCTCTATTTTCAAAAATTTTCCAAAATATTAAAATAAGCATGGAGAAAGCAGATCTGTAGGATTTTGCCTTCACTGTGCCTTTTCTGCTGTGTTTGTGGGACTAGGTACAAGTATTAGAAATACCGTGAAACCCCAGCTGCATTGAGGTATTTTCTTCTCTCAGTTTTTCCCCTCTCTCCCTTATAGTCTCGCTGCATTCTCCTTTATTGGTCTTCTCATTACTTTTCAATATCAGCAGTTACTGTCTTATTATTTCATTGAATCCACTTGTTATTTATGATTTAGAAGATTATTGTACTCCTCATTAAGGAGTAAGGCAACACTCAATATTATTGATATGTCAGAGAGCTTTGAGATGTTAAAATTGTCTGTTTAAACGTCTCCAAGGACTCTTGGGCTGCTAGAAAACTGACCATAATATTTTAATATGATATAATTAATATCACCTCTTTAAATTTTCTTTTGTTCATGTTAATAGCAGGTGACTCTTAACAAATAATTGGGATTGTTCCAAAAGTTTAAGCCGCACTTAGATAAATATGATTATGACATGGCAAAATATTTGCAATAAACGCAACACAAGGCAATCTCAAGAATTAATACTTTCCTTTGATTAGCTAATTTTGGAGAGAGTTTTATGGGACAGCTGTCTAGGCCAACAAACTCATTTAAAAGACCTAGGCCCTTTATTGAAAGTCTTGATACCCAGTTCTGCTTCAATTCAGTATGTTTCAAAAAAACTTTTTATACCACTGCTTACTCTGCCCATTTCAGAAGCAGCTCTAACCTTCATTCCCTCTCTACCCTACGTGTCTCAGGCTTGCCCCAAGTTCTCCTAATTTTTGATGATTAATGGATCATTGATTCATCAATTCATGGATACACGCATGTGCACACACACACAGGAGATTTCAATAATAATAGATTCACGGCTGTATGTCAAGTATTCTTCTAGGTATTTGGGGGTGTTAAACAAAATAGGCATTTTGTCCCTGCTCATAAGCAATTTTAATTTTAGAAAATAAAAATAGTAAAGTCAAACAATAAATGAGCAAAAAATCTTCTGCCGAGGTGAAGAAAATAAAGCCATCTAGTTGACAGAAAGTAACTGGTGAATTGGCTACTGTAGATGGGTGTCAGAGAAGATGTCATTCTGAGGAAGTGACATCATTCGTTCTTTGACCTGACTGAGAAGGAGGTAGTTACGGGAATGTTGGGAGCTGAGGGGTGGCAGAACATTCCAGGGAAGAGGAACAACCCATGCAAAAATCCGGTGGAATGAAAACAAATATGGCGACTTTGAGGTCAGCAAGAAGGCCGATGTAGCTAGAATATCATGAGGGCAAATGGGTAATAATAAAGGACACAGGCAGGGGAAACATTTGGATTTTATTATAAAATCTAAGGGAAGTTCTTGATTGCTTTTGATCAGAAGTGTGATGTGATTTTATGACACCATGGACATGCTCTCCATGTTTTTTCTTCATGGAAATACTTGAGTCATCTCTTATACTCTTCTGCCATGTAAATCCCATTTCCTTCTAGCCTTGTCTAGAATGCAAGGGTAGGAATGCAAGGGTAGGAATCTTCTTTTAGATTTTATATATTTTTACTTTAAATCTACCACATTTTTTTTCTTTCTAGTATCTTTTACCCTCAAAACAGCTTCTCATTTGGTGTTTGACACAATCTTTCTTCCTTTCTTCTTCCAAACTCAGCAAATCTAAAAACTTCAACACAGTTAAGTAAGTTATCCTACAAACTCTATAGTATAATTGACCTCAATATCATTTTTCCAACAACCACTAAATTATGAAATATATGAAATGTCTCCCAAAAGAAAATATTATCTTTCATTAGAATATAGGGTCTAGAAGATAATCACTATCTTCCATATGTTCTGAATCCTGAAATTGACTTAACTGGGGTGTGTGTGTGTGTGTGTGTGTGTGTGTGTGTGTGTGTGTGTGTATATATGTATATGAATCAATACAGGTGATAAGGACCAGAGTTTTTAAGGTGAGAAATAAAGGTAGAAGAAAGAATTTAGAACAGTTCATATCCTGCTTGTCTGTCTCCTCAGGCCTCTTCATTTTATCACCTGTTTGAAATTCATCCTACAATTATTTTACTATATTCTTATTTATTCAAGGGATATATTTAGTAGTATAAGATGTATATTAGAAAACAAAGCAAAGATTTCTAAAGTTAAGGAGCTTATATTCTAACAGAATAGGGGAAAATATTATTTACAAGTGTTTCTTAAATTATGTTATCATATTAGGATAGGTATGTACCCATGAAATTCACTGAGAAGAAATGGAAAGCATCAAGAAGATAAAGAAGAAGCCTTCAATATCAAGGTCTTTTGTAATTTTCTTGGCGAAGGACAACATATATGTCTTGAGTGTTTCCACCTTGAAATTTTTCACCTTTTTTGCTTCCTTACTGCATCATTTATGTGTATATTTTTCCATTCTTTTGCCATATTATTATGTAGATAGGAAAGGAACGTACCCTTTTTCCTTTCCTCTTAGTTGGTACATACTCACTTGGTACATACCTATTTCTTTTAATTCTATATTCATTACATTGTACCAAACAATACATATTTATTGAGAGCCTATTAAGAATAAAGTATGTTATTTATATCAAAGATATCATCAAGTTCTTTGAGCTTAAAATTTTTTATTTATTTTAATATCGGATATAATACTCTGTAATTTTAAAAATTATCTTTAATTCAGTTGGTACTAATTATGTTGTGACAAAAAAATACAAAAACAACTCAAACAAGCTTAAGAAAATCACAGAGCTTTATTGGTTTGTCCTTCATAAAATTTCAGTCTTCATACAGTTATTTTTTTCAGGGATTCAAATGATATTGTCATTATTTGGTTTTTCTCTCTCAGCTCTGCTTTTTGCTATGTTGGCTTAATAGTCAAAATATACATTGTATTTTCCTATTACTTCAAGAGCATCCTTTCCATTTACCTCACCTCTGATCCCAGGAGAGGACATGTCATTCATGCCACTTAAATCTGTGTATCCTATTTCTATGTCTGCAATCATTGGTTCAAAGAGAGACCTATAGTCTAATCAAAGCAAACTAGAAAGAAGCAGACTTTTGCTACGACAGTAGAGAGAAGAAAAGAAAAATAGCTTCTTATTTATTTATTGCTGAAATTTGAAAATGGGAAGAAATATATATTTTCTGAGGCAGGGTCTCACTCTGTCATCCAGGCATGGGTGCAGTAGTGCAATCTCAGCTCACTGCAGCCTCAACCTCCCAGACTCAAGTGATCCTCCCACCTGCAGCCTCCCAAGGAGCTGGGCTGACAGGTGTGTCATTAGGCTTGGCTAGTTGTATTTTTTTTGTAGAGATGGGGTTTCGCCCTGTTGCACAGGCTGCTGAAGAGTATTCTTGGAGCAATAGGGAATTACTATGTATATCTCGAGGATTAAACAAACATTGCATGAAGCAGAGCTGAGATACGTAGAAAAACCAGATACAGAGGATGCCATGTGAGTCCCTGGAGCAAGATCTGCATGCTGACTGAATTTGTGTGGAAGACAAGCCAATCAATTCCTGTATTGGTGTAAGCTGGTTTGAGTTGGTTCTTGTCATAACATAAACTGTCTGTATGGAAATAAAGATACAAAAATTATGAATGTTATATTGCATATGAAGATCACAAGATTTTAAACTCAAAGTCTTATAAAACTGTAAAAATTTAGAATTGGGAGGGATTTTGTACATCTGTCTACATAATCCCCTGTATTTATTGTCAAGCAAATGGGGAATCAGTGAAGTTGAATAATTTAACATCTCAGAAAGTGCCAAGATGAGGAGACAAACCCAAGTGTCATGGTTCCTAGCTCTCTGCCTCTTCCAGGACCCCACACTTTAATTCTGGTAAAGAGAGAAGCCTACAGATATATAAAAATTGTTCATAGTCATTTTTAATATTTTGCTTACAGTGGCAAACTTTTATTAAAAAACTATAGTTCTTGTAAGAATGCCTTATAGCTTGCTTTGGTTTTCATCTGAATATTTTATATTATTCATTTTCTTTTAGAAACCTTCCATTTTTATATGTAGCAAATGCAATAATTCAAACCAATAGCTTGCAGAATTTGAACTATTAGCCACGATAGAAGATCTATGAATTGCATATTTGTTATAGTTTTTTTCACTTATTTTTAAAATAAATATCAACAGACAATAAGATAATTTTTTTAGAATCATCCCATGTTTACTCCTACACTATTACTAATAAATAGGAGTCCATCTTCATCCACATATATAGTAAGGACTCTCCAGGGCCAACATTCTATTTTCAGCATCAATAGCATATGTAGCCTCCAGAATCGTGCACATGTTTTTAATTTTATCTCGGACTTCCAAGAAATGTTTATAAGTAACATTCCTGAGAGAGAAAGACCTCCTAAATCTATGTCCTACAAATACTTTATCAGAAAAATTTAATATACTCACAGAGTTTTATCACTTCTCCTGGGAAGTTTAAGGAGACAGCTCATTTTTTGGCCTTCATTATAAGAAAGCAGTTAAATGTTAATTAATTGAAGAAAAAGACTGCTGAAAAAGAAAGCACTAAGCCTATTATAGAAATGAATCTTATTTTTCTGCCAAGTGCTTTATAATTAAAAGGAAACTCAGTAGAAAAGAAGCTTAAGCAATAACAGTAATATTAATAAAATATTGATTTTTAGAAAATTGCTTTTATGCTAAGAATGATTAGGTCCCTTTTTACCCCATAATATACTTCTCAGATGATTTTAGTTTAGCATATGTATTCTCAAGCTTGGTATTATTGAATCTCTGCTAGATAATTCTTTGTTGTGGAGGGCTGCCCTGTGCATTATAGGATATGTAGCAGTATCTTTGGACTCCACTTTCTAGATGCCAGTAGCACTACCCTTCCCCTGTGGTGACAAGCCAAATAACCCCAATATCCCTGACAAAATTTATCCTACTCCCCCTCCCTGACTGAGAACTGCTGGTTTAGAAATTGAAAAAGTGGGACAGAATCATAGAGAGGTCAACTTATTGTAGATTAGATAATTAGTCATTGACACAGCTACTTTTAGGAGCCATGTCTCATACCTCCAGCCCCTGAAATAAACTTTACCATTGACCAAAATCCCATCTTTTTTGTGGACATCAGGTCATTGCTTAGGTTCAATTTCAAAGCATCGATGCCTTCTCTTGTCTATCCTACCTTTGCAATATTGCAGGGGGTTTTGTCTGATTATTGTGGCCTTTGGGGGTATCCTATATCCCCCTGCCTACCTCACACTTCCTATCTTTGTTCAAACCAGCCCAAAATACAAAATGATTGCTTTTGTTTAGATCAGCTGTCATTTAAGATTTTGCCAAGTGTGACAATTTAGCAGTTCACTCAAACTTGAATGAGTTGTACTTGAAAGGGAAAATATGCTCTCAGAGTGTGATGCTTATTAAACAGTATTAAAGCTTTGATTGAGTATTTGCATGGTGGTGACTTGCATAGCACATTACTGCATTAATGTAAGTATTTTTGCCTGTCAAACATTAGATATGGATAAGATCTGCAGTGTCATTTGGTTCACTTCGCTACTACTGAAGCACTGCTTCTCCGTAATACATGCTGGCCCGCTGTTCCCAATCCAATTTAAACTATAAGTAATGATGGTGTATTTCTACTTCCTTTGGGAAAGCATTACAAAGTTTAATTTACTGTTTCCTAACAACTTGTAATAGTATCAGTAGTTAATGTTCTAGAATTTTGATAGTGAAACTGATCTACTTTCTCCCTCAGAGGTGAAAATTTTAATATCACAAGAAGGTTTTTCATACATCCCAACTTTATTCCCAAAGACTATAGAATACTCCTAAAGTTTGGCTATTTCTGGACCACCACAATCTTTTCCTCCACACAGTTGTGTGAATATATTTAACAGTCTAATACTGATAGCACCTAATACTTCAAACATACACTGGTATCACCTTACTTGATTTTTATAAGATCACTTTGGGGATACGCAGGCCAGTATCCCAGCTTCATTTGACAGATGGATATATGAAAGCTCATAGGGGTTAAATAATTGTCCTCAGTCACTAACATTTATGTACAACTTTAAGATCTGGCAATGATTGATCCATACTCATTGCATTTGCTCCACAAGCTATGAAATGAGGAGGGCAGGTATGAATATTATCATGACCTCCATTTTCCAGAAAAGAAAACTGAGGCACAGAAAAGTGAAATGACAGAGCAAATGCTTGTTGGCCCTCAATTTAGGTCTTTTGAGTCACATTTAAATGTATTCTTTAATGTTGCTTTTCTTTGTTTTGCTTGCATAATTATTTACCTCTTCCTTTTGTTATTGAAAGGGCTTCACCATGAAATATACCCAGATAACAAACCTGTACACGTACCCCCTGAATCTAAAATAAAACCTGAAAAAGAAAAAAGAAAGAAAAAAAATACAGTTTTAGCAGAGTTTTTTTTTTTTTCAAAAACAGAAAGCCTCCACCTGGAAAATGAAGATTTTACTGGAATTCACAGATAATAAAATACAGTGATTGAGAGAATCACCTGAGAAAATAATTTGATCAATTTGATTTGTTGTTTGTGTACCAATCATGTAGCATTAGATTAATTCTCATTCTCTATGTCTTTCTGTTTTCTCAGTCACTCTTCCATCCATATTTTAATCTGTAGCCATCTAGGTCAGTTTTGAGGAGACGGCCTCTACGTTTGTGTTGCATTAATTCTTATACAATAAGATTTCTTTATTTTCTTTTAATTGTTACCTTTAATTCTTATGCATGTGCAAGCATTGTGTAACCCCCAAATGAAAAGATTAATTGGTTTGGTGAAAGCTCAAGAAGTGCTAGACTTGACAGGGTCTGAGGTCATTCCAAAGCTCTCCCAACACAGAAAATGAGACAGACCCTCTTAGATTTTACACATTTCACGAAGTCTTCTATCACAAATGGGAAAAATAGATAATTCTGGAGGAATTTGTATTAAAACTGAAAAACTGACATGTTATTTAAAACTTAGTAGGATCAAACCTCCTTCCAGCCCAGCTAGGGACTGGGCTCTTGCAGGTGCTACTGACACTCACTACAAAGGACCTGACACGCCCACAGGTTGCTAGCTGCAGTGGCCTTGTACTAGTATGCTGCTATGCTACTGTGGAGAAAATTGCCATTTTGACTGTGATCAAAACACAGTCCTTTTGGCTATCAAACATCCAGCAATAAATTTCCTTTAAAATCCAGGCTCTGAAAAGCCTTCTTCAGGGGAAATAAAAACAAACCCCAACAAAGATATCTTGTATACATGAAAAGAAAAAATCAGTTTTAGGTTAAAATCAGTCTTAGAGCAATAGGAAAAGAGGAAATTTTTAAAGAAACCCCTGAGGTTCCTCTTCCAAATATTGGCAAACATTCAATCTTATTTAGAATGTTGCATTGCCTAGCAAAATGAAGGATATAGTACATCATATCCTTATTAAATCTTGTAGCAGCTAATATGGTGAAAGTCCTTTTGCTACAAGAGCCTAAGGTGATTGAAGAGGGAGGTAGTAACCAACCACTTTATTTAGGCCAGGACAGTGATATTGTTTTGTTTTGTTTTTTAATATGGTTTGCTGGATAAATTCATTTTCAGACCACCTATTCCAATCTAACTTTTTAAGAGCCAGTAAAGGTATGTTAGATTTTATTTTCTAAAATATATCTTCCTACTTTGAATCTAATGAGCCGTTTCCAGTTTGAATCCCCAGGTATATTCTGTGAGGTTGTTGGAATTTGGAGCTGCCAAACTTAGGACCGAGTGAGTTGAAGCAGTTGTTGAATGGTGCAGCACATCGATGGCAGAATGAATGAGGATAATATGCAGTTGCTCCCCAAAGTCTTATTCTAGAGGCCCAGAAACAATTTCTCTCTTACATAATGAACAAATGGGTAATTCTTCTAGAAAGCACTACTATGACGTATTTTAAACATCACATCACATCTGATACATCAGTCAATAAATATGCATCCAAATGCTTTTCTCCAGCCATGGCACAAACTGTTTCATCAGTGAAGTTGCACAAAGTTTATGTAGACACTGAAGACCACCTCTGTGCCATATATACAGCTTATGCTACACAGAAGGCTACATATGATCTCAGTCCCCAAGAGTTGCATTTGCACAGAGTAGAGATAAGAAAAAATTCCTTCAATGCTCTCCTGTCTACCTTTTTAGCTTCCTCTCTCATCAGTCTCTATGCCTTATTATTATCATTGTTGTCATGCTAAATTGCTTATATATTTCTTTGCATACCAAGCTCTTTCTTAACTTGGTAGCTTTGTTCATGCTACATATTAGTCTGTTTGGAAGTGTTTCTATTCCCACCCTGTCTCCCATCATGTCTGAATCATTCCTAAGTATCCTTTAAGACTCAGTCCTCCATGACTTTAGTTCAGAAAGTTACTGACTATTGAAGAAACAAAAGATGCATCTTGAAGAAAGTTGTGGACGTTAAATAGTGGAAAGGCAGATGTGGACATATCAGTCTAGTTTGGGAGATAAAATATATCCCAAGTATTATAGATGAGTACCTGAAGGAAATGTGGCTGTTCATACATACCAATCCACATGGGCAGTCCCCATAAATGACAGAAGTTTGCCTTTCTTCTTCCTTTGAATTGCCTTTCTTCTACTCTTCTTTGTTATTATACTGTCACTCTATATTGTTGGATATAATAATTGTGTATTTTTTTTTATTTACTATGGGGATGTGATTAAGAATACTGCTCACTGGCCGGATGCGGTGGCTCACGCCTGTAATCCCAGTACTTTGGGAGGCCAAAGTGGGTGGATCATGAGGTGGATCATGAGGAGATTGAGACCATCCTGGCTAACACAGTGAAACCCTATCTCCACTAAAAATAAATACAAAAAATTAGCTGGGCGTGGTGGCATGCGCCTGTAGTCCCAGCTACTTGGGAGGCTAGGCTAAGGCAGGACAATTGCTTGAACCCAGGAGACAGAGGTTTTCGTGAACTGAGATCGAGCCAAGGCACTCCAGCCTGGTGACAGAGCAAGAATCTGCGTCAAAAACAAAACAAAAAGAAAACTGCTCACCATTAATATGGTGAGTGTTCTTCTTATGAGGACCCTCAGGAGAAATTTTTCTCAGCTCACAGCAACATAAATAATTGTGTTTTGAGAAATTAATTTACTTTTATTGTATGACTATTAAATATGTAACTCGTAATTTCTTCCCCCTTTGTATTGCTGCTTGAAAGTGTGGTGTCAGAGTGTGACCCAGAGATCAGTAAATGGCATCAAGTAGTTTGTGTGTTGTGTGTAAGTCACAGTCCAGCTTTATCTTTATTGCTGTACCTCATTGGTCCTTTAGCTTATTTTTCCCACTTATGTTTTTATTTAGTAAAAAAAAAGAGTATATTTTTATACAATACCTATTGAGAAAAACATACAGGAGATAAAAATGAACAATACTTCTGGGGTAACACCAAATCTATTGGCGTGGAATGAAGTTCCTCAGGCAAGGCATGTGGAAGTAATCACACTATCTCAAGCCTTCAGTTACTGTTGATCAACTATTTTCTCTAGTCCAGACCCAACTTCTAACTACAGTTTCTACCTCCCTACAGACTTCTCCTTATAAACATTTTGCAGAAACCTTGAATTTAATTTATTTAAATCTGAATTCTTGTTTGTTACACTCTCATCTTGTATTTACACTAGCATTTTTCTCTTTCAGGGAATGAAATCACCAGTCCCCCAATTGCTCAAGCTAGTATCCTCACAATCATTCATAACTAATTCACTCATTTGTCCATGATCCATAGCTAGTAATTCTGCCTTCTTGGTGTGTTTCAAATCTGTCTCAGATTGAAACAGCTTTGAATTCCTGTCTGCTACTGACTTAGTCTAGGATTTCATGATTTCTCATTTGAATTATTAGATGAACACCTTGGCACTACCAGATCCACCCTGCTCACCACCTAGATATCCTACATAATGCTGCTAGAGTGATCTTTTAAAAACAAAACATTGACCATATTACACCCTTACTTAAAACCTTTTAATGAGTCACCAGTGTGCTCAGGATCAATCCAGAATCCTTAGGGAAATATACAAGAAGCTTCATGACCTGGTGGTCCCTCCTTCTCCAGCCTTTAAACATTACTTTACATACACTGCTCTCCCAGATTCTTTGCTTTTCTCCCACCAAACACATAAAACTGACACATATGCGTGCACATACACACACACGCTCTCATACACACATTCCCCACTCCCCGCCACCGCTTAGTTAATTAGAACACTCTTGATCAAAGAGGAGTCGACTCTTTGGAAAAAATGTACTTCTAGAATAAACATGTAGCAATAAAGGAAGTGAAGAACTGCAAATAATAGTCCATTGAGCTGACTAAGCCTCTTTAATATTACAGCTGGATCACCAGATAGTCATGACTCAAGAAATAGCCCCAAAAGACTTCTTCTAAGAAGTCTTATATGACCCTTTCAGTCTAACTTTGACTTTTTTCATTGTCCCTTCTGTATTCCCCTGTTGTGATTCTTCATATAATGTACTTATAAACATTGTATTGCTCTAAACAACTGAGGGGCAGGGACCATATATGTATATATGTGTATGTATGTGTGCAAGTGTGTGTGTATATGGCAGGGACCAAATAATTATAATTTTATCCTCTTCTATTTGTAAGTGCTTAATAGATAAGCTTTGAGTACCCAATAAATGCAATAAGGTATCTTGAAAAGACTGCAGATAGGAAATAGGTGAAAGGCTAGTAAAGGCTTTCTGAGTCAGGATAATTATGAGAGCAGAAGAGCATAGATGAGGGAACTAGTAGGTCAGGTAGCAGATGGCCTAGGTTCTAGTGGTAAGTAGTCCTACAGGCTTTCCCTCCTTTTTATCCTTGTTGTTCAGGGAACATAAGTAATCACAAGTGACAAGGGAAAGCATATTTTGTTGTCATTGTCATTATTATTTACAGTAATTGCATTTTGAGGAAGATAGACCTTTAGGTTGCGTTCCATTTATAGTGCTGAATGCAATGGCAACTGAGATTGTATGGTTTCGGCAGGAGGAGTTGAGGCAGAATGGACATAGGGATATCCATTTGTTACATAGAAAATTTTAAGATCAGAGCTGGAAGAAACCTTAGAATAGTTGCTACTCAAAGTTTGATCTATGGTCCAGTTCTGGTCAGTCCATTACAATGACCCAAGTTGATAGGAAAATTTAAAAATCTTTTGTATTAGTCTATTCTCACACTGCTAATAAAGACTTACCAGAGACTCAGTGATTTCTAAAGGAAAGAGGTTTAATGGACCTTATAAAGGAAAGAGGTGCCACATGGCTGGGGAGGCTTATAATCATGGCAGAAGGGAAATGAGAAGCAAAAGCACGCTTACATGGCAGCAGGTAAGAGAGCTTGTGTAGGGGAGCTCCCCTTTGTAACACCATGAGATCTCATAAGTCTTATTCACTATCATGAAAACAGCATGGGAAAGCTCCGCCCACGTGATTCAATTACCTCCCACTGGGTCCCTCGAATGACATATGGAAATTATGGGAGCTACAATTCAAGATGAGATTTGGGTGGGGCACAGCCAAACCATATCATCTTTATAGCAACTTGACAGAGTATTTTTATATTTATTGAATCTAATTTAAAAAAATCTCGGCTTCTATTTTGTATATGTTTATTTTTTATTTCATTTTTGTGTAATTTTTAAAAGGAGGTGGTTCATAGCAGATTGGAAATTACAAAGTGCTAGTTCTTCACTACAGATAGAGAAGCACTCCTTTAGTGTGCATCTTCTTTTAGTCACACTTAAATAATCTGCTGAACAGTTTCTCCTATAATTTGAGTTTCCTGCCACATCCTCTGAAGCTCCTATGTCAACCTCAGAATAAGGGCTCCTGATCTGGCTCAAACCAGTCATTTACAGACAGGAAACCATGCTAGAGAAGTCAAGTAATCTATCTACAATACCATAGTAAAGTAGAACACAACTTAGTTTCCTTCCATTCCACTAAATTAATGTATTAATGTTTTTCTTCCTACTTCCAAATACCCCATTTCTGACCACTCACTACCATCAGAATGTGGCTTGGGTTTCTGCTTATCAAGATTTGTAACATACTAGACTGTGCCATGAGACTTTGAGGGAGATTCACCTGGTCTGCCCACTTGTTTAAGATGACATGAAACACATTTGTGACACTGTAGAAAAATGAAGGCATGTGGGCCATCCTGTGCTGCCAGAATGTTTATTAGCTGTTGGCTCTAAACTCCATTCTTGCTGTAGCTTGCTTTTTTGAATAAATCATCTCTTGACTGAATATTTTATTTGTATAAATTGCCTTTAATTTCAACTAGATCCTGGTGGTAGTAAATGGAAAATATGGCATTACTAACAAATGAGTTTTATTTGTTTTCATCCTCCTGAGTCCTAGGACCATAGCTGGTTGTGAGAGGGAGAAAGGGAGAGAGGCAGGCTATGAGAAATGGTTTCTCTGAAGTTTGAATCTGATGTAGGAGAAAATCTGCAGTCACAAATGAAAATATCCCAGGCAGAGAGAGGGTACCTTTGGCTTTCCTGTCACGCATGATTGATGATTTCCCTTTATCACTCTAGCTCATGTGTCCCAGAATTTTTTCTCTCCTGCCGCCACAGTCATAATTAATGATTAAGGTACAGTAACTAGCATAACACCTGGCTATTAATTTCAGGAAGTAGATTGGGGTGCATAGCATTTGACCTCACAGATGCTCAGGAGGAGTCTGTACAACTTCCTTCATTGGATAAAGTTGAATACTCTACCTTTCCCTATCCCAGCAGCCATTTTGACACCCTACCTACACAGAACAAGCCAGTCTATAACCGCTTTCTCTGTCACTGTTTTTTTTTCCCCCAGTGCATTTCACAACCTGGAAGGAATAAGGTAAATTGCAGTTTTGTGTGTGTGTGTGTGTGTGTGTGTGTGTGTGTGTTTTAAGGGTGCTAACTCTAACATGTATAAATTCCTATTATTTATGTTAACAGAAAATAAATCCTCCGTTGTACAAAAGCTTTCTTCCAATGATTTAGATATGACTGGTTTTATGTAAACAATAACTCTGAGATGTTGCACCTCTCTTTGGTCCTTTTGATTTTATGTAGTCAGGTTGCAACTTCTATGTTTCTAGATTCAAATTCCTGGTTGGCTTAGCTTTTGTTTTCTGCAGATAGTATCTCCCAAATATTCTGTCATAGGCACAGGGATTGAAATCTTATTTTCATATATTAGGCTGAAGATAATATTATTAGAAAGGCAAATAATAACCCAAACAGTCACATAATGGTATCTGTGCCAATAAAAACGATTCAGGCTGGACGTCTCTTTTGAGTTGTCCACACAATCACTCTTAACCACGAGCACAGAAATTTTAGAGATGAACTAAAAGTAAATCTTACTAATTAAGTGGCCAGAGGTTGGAGATAGTAGGAAAATAACACAGTTCTCAATGTAATTAAATTCAGATTGCAAATAATTTAAATCATGTTGACAGCTGTTTACTTTGTATCATTTTAGCTAAATAAGCAACTTAACATGAGATTACATAGAATGTGTTCCTCAACTAACTCAACTGCCATAAAAATAATGAATATTTTGGTTATTTTCAAGATCCAAAATAGAATTTGCAGCTTTAGGATGGGAAGTTAAACCAACTCATTTTTTTTTCTTCCCTTCGCATCTTAACTCCATGAAAATGACTCAAGAAGCACAAAATGAGCAAAAAAAGTGTGTAGCAATACTAGAAAATAGGAAGAGTAACATCAAGCAAGCATACTCTTTCAGTAATTTATTTAAAAAGAAAAAAAAGAAGCAGCAGTTGGATCGGGTTTACTCAAGGAGCTAACAATGGCTTTTGTTTTGCTCAATATAAACCAGGTAAGGAAGCCCTGAGAGGCAAGTAGACAGTTCTCTCCAGCAGAAAACTGTGGGAATCTTATGCCTGGGAAGCTGTGGCATTATTTAATCCCCATTTGAAGGAGTGGGAATGTCAGACAGAAGCACACAATATGCCCTCTAGGATTTAGTAGAGCTCTGCAGAGAGAAGATGGCTAAAATATTTGCCCCAGTGCTTCTTCCACTTGGTGTCATCAGCATTCTAAATGCAGTTGGAGCTTTTCCTACCCACTTTAACTTTGCTTTTTCTCTTTGAAACAGATATATCAGATTCATTTCCAGCATATGCACCTGGGAATAAATCAACCTTTCTGTTCCTCTTTATGCCCTGAACACAGAAATTTCATAACATCAAAGGTGGCCTAAGCAGGGGGAGCCCATATGAACCACTAGGATGGGCAATCTAAAGCTGAACGCATATATATGAACAGATAATCAAGTAGTACTCGTCATTGGAGAGAATAGGGAGAAAGCTGGGAATTAGAGCAAATGGAATGTAGATATTACAGGTAGCCAAAAGATAATGATTTAGAATTCTAATTGATGTCCTCATTGATATTTGGGAGTTTTTGTTTTTCTTCACCTGTGAAATAGCAAACACACTGCTATGCAAAGGAGCAATAGGGTAATATTACTGAAAGTTACTGCACATTATCTCTGTGTGGTGAGAAAACTGAGGCATAGTTAATATACCTTGCCCAAGGTAAAATAGCCAGTAAAGTGCTAACTCAAGACTCTAGAAAGACCTAAATTCAGTACCCATAACCTTAATTACACTATACACTGGATACCGAGGGCTTAGAAACTGAAAAGAAGGTGACCATTGTTTTAAATAAATAATAAAATAACAACAACAACAACAACAAACCCAAAAGCAAATAAAAACCTTTACTAGGAAAAGAAAAGAGCACAACAGCTATCAATAAAAACCCGAAGCAAACCCAAGGAGTTATCCCATACATCAGATTTTAAAAGAAGTTAGAAAATCTCAGCAAATATTACAGAATTTTGGCACTAACACCCAATACATAAAATCTTATAAGAATAGAAGGAATTGATTGAGGAGAAACAATAATCACAGGAGAAGATACTCTCTTGAGCTAAAGACTTGAGGCTTCAGACCAAAAAAAAAAAAAAAAAAAAAAAATTAGCAAGTGCTGAGTTAGTATAGTGATAATGAAAGAAGGCTCACATCTAGGCATTATTGTGAGAATTCTAAATTTCAATAAGAAAAAAACCCTAGAAACTTACTGATAGAATGTAAAAATGTTTACAAAGGAAAGAATCAAATGGGAATTGAACTTCTAATCTGACACTCTAAATACGCCAGACAATGTACTCAGAAAGTACTTGATACAAGCAAAAATAAAAATAAAAGCTCCTATTTATTTTATTCAGATGTCTTTTGATGTTTACTTTGAAATAATGAATATAATAGGGTCCATATCTAATCTTCATTGCCTTTAAGATTATGTAGTATATTCTTTGATGATGTGGCTGTATTTGGTATGTCTAATCATAGGAATTTAATTATTGATAAATTGGAAACTTAAATATATCATTTTCCACTAATAAAGATATTCTTAAACAAGTATCTAGGAGTTTTGTATCTTAAATTAAAAGAAAAATTTCAGTATTGGAGCAAGCCTGGTGTATTAAAGTGTTATTTTATTTGTGGTCATTACTTTTACAATGTTGTATGTAGATGATTTCTTTTGTTTGTTTGGAAATGTAACATAGAACCACTTACAATTTAGCAACACTTAATTAATCTTTTATTCTTTTCACAATATTTTTTAGCTACATCAACTTCAAAGTCAATTTTATAATTTCATTAATGTATTTAATATGCCTATATGGTGATTTAATGAACAAAAATCTTTAACAAAGAGATAAGCGTGATGGAATACATAAACAAAGGTGGTATGCAATCTGACTAAAGTGGTGCTAAATGATGATAAATTCTGTTTTCAAATATTTTTCATGCTATTTGTTATCAGCTGTGGACATTTAATGCCTCATTAGCAATAGATTTAATCAGTACTTTAGAATCTATCCTTGGCAGTAGTAAATGCCTATTATATTCAATTATAATACATACTGATGTCAAAAGAAGTTGAAATAGAAATGGAATTTAAGGTCCAGATCTGGATTTGCAACTAACATCCATATGGCTTTGAGAAAATTATTTAAATATTTAGAAAAATAAAATATTTTTATTATATATTAAAATTTTCTTCTAAGCCTAAAATTCTGAGACCCTCAGAATATAGACTGCATGAAAGAAGACTGATCAATCTTAAGAGCTTTTTGGATCTAAACTCCTACTCCTAAAGGAACTCTTCTAAACTTTGTTGAGCTTAAATTGAAAATAGTTTAACTGAGTTGATTATGCAGCACTTGGTATTAAGATAGTGGATATTGCTCGGGATGGGTGGAGAAAAGCAGATGTGATGGAGGGTATGTGGAAGTAAAGAAGTAATTTACATCTCCTCTCCCAACATATCCAAATACCTTGTAGGAACCAGAGATACTGTGTTATTTTTCCGTAGCTTTCCTTTGAGTATCTGTTTTAATAAAACTGTGAGTGGCAATGTCATAAAAAGAGTATTAAGGAAATTTTGATACATATCCCCCAAAGCATTGATAGCATGTCAACTTCAACATCTCATGATACCATTTTCATCTTTTTTCCCTAATTTTTATTACTTTCAGTAGGAAAGTGGCTCTCTTATTCAATTTAAATCAGTGAGTCAAAAGGAAGGATGGCTTGGGGTTGCTAGTGTTTGTTTGCAAGTCTGTGAACTCCTTAAGAGTAGAAAATTTTATAATTGCAAAATTCAACTCTTTATATATCTTCTTCACACAGAGCCTATAACTTTGTAGGTACCCACTATTTTTTTCTGATGAAAAATGAATGACCAAGGTGAATGGCCAGGATGAGGGATATATCAGTGAAAACATAGCTAGCCAGTAGGAGCACGGAGCTAATTGCTGGAGTTCTGTAGGGACTCTTCAGCCCCTTCCTCCATTCTCTCTGTTGATCAGCTGACTTGACTACAGGTCAGTTCTACTGAGGCCGAGGCCGTTTGCCTCTATGCCTTAATGCTGACAGGTTTGAAGAGTTGAGGTCTCTGTCAGTCTAGAGCCTAACATTGGACATCACTTTAAGAATAATAACCAATATTTATTTAGCCCATACCAACTATGAAGCATTTACATGACTTTGTATGTATTTACTTGTTTATATTATCTTATTTTATCCTCACAGCAACCCTGGGAGTGATGTGTACTATTATTATCCCCGTTTTACAGAATGAAGCTGAGGCATAGAGAGGCTGAATAATTTGCCTCAAGCCATTCAGATAAAGTGACAAATGGGATTGAAATCCAGGTAGTCTGACTTCAGAGTCCTGTGATTTTAATCATCTCCTTTTGCCACTTGGTTTATCATCTGAATATATGTATCTGTGTGAAACTCATGTTGCCACTCATGTGGAGGTCAGTGACTGAAAACATTTTCATTGCAATTATTATAACTATTTAGGGTTTAACAAGAAAAGTAACAGAAAATTCAAAAGTACTTTAAAATCGGCCATTTTCATTCTTTCAAATATGCTCCGATTCCACAATAAGCGAATTCACAGTAAGGATTTGGAGCATTAGAATGATTTTTAATTTAACTGAGTATCTTCATTTAATTGGTATTTTTAAAAATTGGTTTTCTCTTTCTTGGGTAATGCATAAATCTTCAAAGGAGTAACCTAATGCACTCCAATTCAAATATTAATAAAATAATTTCAATAAATGGTTTTCAGCAATTGTACAAAATTAATATGGATCAAATAGCTTTTGTGATATTGTTATTGCATCATATTTTAACTATTAAAATGCAATTAATGCTCTTATAACGTATCTTATGGGGTTAATTTCCAGAAGAATTACAGTTAAACTAATGTTTCTCTAGTAAAGACTTAGGAATAATTGAATTTGCAATTTGGTTCTTAATTTATACTGATAATTGCTTCCTACAAAAAGACATCTTTAATTGTAATCAAAGAATATCCTCTCTCCTTTGTTTAAACAGCTTCTCCCAAGAAATCCAAGTCCTGTATTAAAACACAAAACAATTCAAATAAAAGCATTCTTAATGGAAACTTCTAATAGAAAAGCTTTATCATTAGCCATGAAGTTATCCACTTGAGTAATTAAATAATATTTAAGAATGCTTCATTTAGAGAAACTTTTGTTTCATAGATTGAGAAATATAGATCAAACAGTCAGTTTCTGGTTGGCAGGTCTCTTTGAATCTGGTGGGCACACTCTGTGGTAGACAGAATTCAGATGTCTCTGCAAGATTCCCATTCCTGGTTATAATCAAATACTAACCTAGGTAATGCTGTGAAGGAATTTTGAAGATGAAATTAATATTACTAATCATTGATCTTTAAAGAAAAAGGAGATTATCCTAGATTATCCAGGTGACATCAGTGTAATCACATGAGCCCTTTAAAGGCAGAATCGGAGAGCAGAAAAATCAGTCGGTGAGGGGAGCCTAGAAGAGAAGAGGTAGAAGGGGAGGTCAGAAGGATTTAAAATGTGAGAAGGACACAGCCTATTGTTGCTGCCTTTAAAATGGACGAAGGGGACCCTGAACCAAGGAAAGTGACTGATCTCTGGAAGTTGAGAACCATCCCTGGAGAACAGCCCCAAGGAAATGGGGATGTCAATTCTATAGTAGCATGGAACTGAATTCAGCCACTGACCTGATGGGCATGGAAGTACATTCCTTGCTCAGACCTTCAAATAAGAGCCAACAACTTGATTTGGACATTTTAGACCCCAGGAATCAGCTGAACCCAGCCAGATTTCTGACCTACAGAACTGAGAACAAATTCATTTATGTCGTGCTAAGCTGTTGGGTTTGTGGTAATTTGTTATGGCAACAACAGTGAACTAATGCGTATCCCCCCCATGGTGGACATATTACTCAGGTGGTTATTCTTGGTAACTGTCAGAAACAATTGAAAGAAGACCTTAAAGAATGTTTAGGGAAAGGGAGATCTCTATAACGTGAATCTCAAATGTTCCTTGTTCATTTTTTTTTTTTTCAATTCTTATATTGGATCAGCTTTGATTTAGAAGAAATCTCAAAATTTATTCTATTTTTCATGCAATTGTTTTTTATTTATTTATTTTTTATTTTATTTTATTTTATTTTATTTTTGAGATGGAGTCTCCCTCTGTCGCCCAGGCTGGAGTGCAGTGGTGTGATCTCAGCTCACTGCAAGCTCTGCTTCCCGGGTTCACGCCATTCTCCCACCACAGCCTCCCAAGTAGCTGGGACTACAGGCGCCCACCACCGCGGCCGGCTCATGCAATTGTTTTTAACCCCCCTTCCTCTCCTCACCCTCACTGCTTCACTGTATTGCTGACAGCATTTATGAACCTCAGCATTCTGTACCTCTAAGGGCTGTAAGATTGCAGCAGGCTAAACTCTATTTCATTAACTATACATCAACAGTATTTTAAAGATGAATCCTCTCTTTACCTCCTCAATGGCTTTTATCAAAGCTTGGAAGATTCATGCTCAAGGGGACTGCTATATGCAGAGCTCTCTGTGAAAGGAGTGTTCCTGTCCCATCCTCCACCAGTGTTCCCTTTCCTTAACTGAAAACACCTACCAGAAGACAGGAGCTGAGGGTAAACATGGCAGTTGAATGGAGAAATGGAAACTTTAGAATTTTTTTAACTTTAGATTTCTTTCCTTTTTTTTTTTTTTTTTGAGACAGAAGTCTCGCTGTGTCACGTAGGCTGGAGTACAGTGGTGTGATCTCAGCTCACTGCAACCTCTGCCTCCCGGTTCAAGTGATTCTCGTGCCTCAGTCTCCCGAATAGCTGGGACTACAGGCACACGCCACCACACCTGGCTAATTTTTGTACTTTTAGTGGAGATGGGGTTTCACCATGTTGGCCAGGATGGTCTTGAACTCCTGACCTCAAGTGATCCATCAGCCTTGGCCTCCCAAAGTACTGAGATTACAAGTGTGAGCCACTACGCTCAGTCAACTTTAGATTTCTTTTAACATGATCTGCTACGACAACTTACTATAATATGAAATATTTTAGATATACAAAAAGGCCTTGAGAATAATGAATGAACACCTGTGTTAACACCAAGCATAAAACACATTATAAAAATAATTGAGGCTTAATTTGTTCTCCTCTCTCTCTCAGATTATTTAATATGTTATTTCAAGTAATTGAATTGTATTAGAGATTTAGAATATTGGAACTTATGTATTTAGTATATGGATAATATTCAAGATATAAAAATATACCACCATCAAATAGCATACAAATGGCTCATTTAGATAATTTGGTAATCCAGTTTTTATCCAAGTAGTCAGTGTGTTTTTAATGTAGTCAAGATGTCTAATTTGAGAACTTTGCACACTGTATATATATGAGATATTTTATTATTTATTTATTTTTGAGACAGGGTCTCACTCTGTCACCCAGGTTGGAGTGCAGTGGTGCAATCTCAACTCACTGCAACCTCTGCCTCCGGGTTCAAGTGATTCTCACGACTCAGCCTCCCAAATAGCTGGGATTACAGACTTGTACCACCACGCCCGGTTAATTTTTGTATTATTAGTAGAGACAGGTTTTGCCATGTTGGCCAGGCTGGTCTCGAAATTCTGGCCTCAAGTGATCCGCCCATCTCTACTTCCCAAAATGCTGGGATTACAGGCATAAGCCACTGCACGTGGTCAATATATTTTATATATAAGATTATATATCTTTGAATATACACGTGTATGTATGCATATATGTGGATGTGTATCACACACATACACACACATATATGAGAGTTGGGAAAAAAGTTTTAGGAACCCATCCTAATAAGTATGTCTGCTTTTAAATGATTTTAATTTGTGAAAATGGAAAGAGGCTCCTCATTCTAAAGAAACATGACCTTGTAATCCCACTTTTTGCAGACATATTTCCCTTTTATGTTTCCTATTATATTCCCCTATGTAGTTTCTTTTTCCATCATCAGTTCTTAATTTCCTTATTACTTAGCAAAAATGCTATTTCTTAGTGATAAATTAGTAAATTGAGTGTTGGAAAAAAAATCTTTTAGTATACCCTTATTAGAAGCAAGCATTTAACTCTTTTAATATACCCTTATTAGAAGCAAGCACTTAAAACAATCTGTAAACCTGGACTAGGGTGTGAGTGAATGATTCATGATCCTTTCGTCAGTCTGATTTGATAGTTTGTTATTAGTAAATTAAACACTGTATTTTTATAATCTTCTGTGATAGTTTAATGGTCAGCTGTGGGCCCTATAAGAGTATAGGCTTCAACCCTTGGAGTTTATAATCTTTTTTGAAAGGTTAAGGCATATATCCATGAAAACAAACAGAGCAAAAGCCAACTAGATGTAACTGACAAATACTGTTATAGGGAGAAATGCAGTCAATAGAATATTTAAGCTGTGCTGGGAAGAGATGTCTGTACAGACTACTATAAAGAGCCTCTTAAGTATAGAGAAATTGAAGAAGTAATGAGAGTGAGCCAGCACAGAATTATTAAAGAAAAAACAAAAGACTGAATCTTGCTTCTTTATTCACTTGGCTTACTAGGCTGTTAGAAAGTATACTAGAGCCAGGCAATCTGGATTTCTGTGAGACACTTGACATTCTTTCTCAGTACAAATAAAAAAAATAGAAAACTTGGATTTTTTTATAAGGAAGTGTACAGTTAGTAACACTAATAACTGGATGAAGAAATGTTAGTCAAAACATACTGCTGATACTTTAACACAAAATGGAGGAGGTGAGTGCAGGACAATATTCTCAGCCCTGTTCTCTTAACGTTGTTTCTGCAAATTACTGGCATGAGCAATCAAGATGATAGGAGACAAAATTCGAAAATAATCAGAGTTTCAGAAAATAATGAATGTATTGCATTCCAAAATAGCTGGACAGGCAGGAATAGATAAAATCTAACAAGGGCAATTTTATCAGAAATAAATTTAAACTTGTGCTCTTATAGTAACAAAATTAGGCAAAAAAAATTTTACTACTCTTCAAAAACCAAAACAAAGCAATCATCTAACCAACCAAACACACTGGAAACTTCAAGGTAGTGAAAATACCTTTCAACAGCTGTACAAGTAGGATAGATAGTTTTAATGATTTTGCTTGACTATAACCTCAATAGGGGTTATTAGTATGATTCTCTGATAAAACATCTAGTGTGCTAGTGTGATCTTAGGCTATGTCATTGTTTCTCAACCTTTTTTTAAAAACTGTTATCCCTTTAAGGAGTCCCTTAAAATGTTTTTTTTCTGATCACTTCCCCAATGAAATTTGAATACCACAGATATTTGTTAAGTATATAACATATCTGTTAATGTACTTTATGTACATTATATGTGCTTTATACATTAAAAAATTAAGATTTTTCCCCCCAAGAACCAGTTTTCAGCCTCTTGGGGGTGACATCCCTCCTGTTGAGAATTTATGGGCTTTATTTAATAGAGAATATTCTAGAATGAAGAAAGAAAAATTCTGTTCTTAGCAGTCCTTACAATAATGTGTTCAGTTCTGAATACCACATTTTAACACATATTTCAAAACCTAATGGCATATAAAGGAAAGCAATTAGGATGGCACAACATGAAGAAGTTTTAAAGGCAAGCAATGGTTATTCTGGGGAAAGTGCAAAAAAAAGGGGTCCTTATACCTATGTTCAAGTATGTAAGAGACTCTTATATGACAAAAGTGATCAATTTTTTAACAGTTGCTTTAGGAAAATATTTTAGCTAAATATTATAAGTTACTTAATCCAAAGTGTCCAAAGATGGAACAGGCTGCTTCGTTAGGAGTTTTCTTTGTTACTAAAGTACTTGACCCTGTGGTGGGGAACATAGTAGAAAACAGTCAAACCCTGAATGGATAGGATGATTTTAGCATCTCTTTCATTCCTGAAATTCTGTAATACCAGGCAGGAAATGAAATGAATCTTGAAGGAGAAGACAGGGTTAGATGTGCTCAGAGGATCTCATACTCCTAAGTAGACAGTCTGGCTTAAGAAAATACATGGAAGTCAGGGCAAACGAACTTGACTTTTACTATCTGCTCTGTCCAGAATTCCCTGTTTGGCCCCAACTGGTTACCAACATCCGGGGGCCTGTTTTCTTACCTGCAGTGTGTTGGACTTATATTAGATTGTGTTTATCTTTTCTAGTTTTAGAAAGCTAAGATTCTGTGATTCAATGATTTATAGTAGGAAAACGTCGATCCTATCGTCTAACCTTTCCCACCAGCTCAAGCAATTCACAAAGTACTTATAAATCATAAACCAGCTGTTTTGGCCCTTGAGTTGTCATATGTGACAAAAATATCATTTTTTTGAAAGTCTAATCTCTGAGAATAGTTTAGAAAGGTGAAGGGAAAAATTATAAAACAAAAGAGGTGTTTATGATTAAAAAGAAGTTATTATCATATAAATATATTGCTAGTCAGGAATTTCTGACACCGTCATCTCTCCACAACTAAGTGTCTTTCATACTTTTAGAACATCAGGCCTTTAAATCCTCAATGGACAAAGGTGGCATTACTGGCCTATGCTGGCAATGAAATAGATGGGTCAGGGAAGTTAGACAATGTTTGTAAGAATCCATCAATTGACTTTTTCAGACTCATGATTGGGTAAAGATTCTGATATTTATGTTGTTTAAATCTAAACCTATACAAAGAATGTCTGAAGTAAAAAAGAATACAAAAACTGGTATAAAATTGTGTGACTTTTGCATATGCAGGAATCATTATTAAAATTACAGCATGCAAAGGGCTTTACTATGTAAAATACCAAAAGAGTTGTTGCTTTTGTTTTTATTATTAGTAGTGTTGACTTGATTTCTTTGACGCTGTTTCATATCCTGAAGGGTCTGAAAGAAATCCAATGCTTTTTATCCTCCATGAACCATTCGTATACCCATTTTAGTCCAATTTTGTTCATGTTTTTCACCTGTGAGCTGAAATAAGCTTCATTAGCTGAAAAGGCAGAAAATTTATATGAAATAGGGAAAATTGGGGAAGCTGGGAGAGGGCACCATGATGTGATGGCAAGAGAAGACTTTATGTTGGCAGTGTGACCTTGGATAAGTCACTTAACCTGTCTGAACTGTTTTCTTGTTTTTCAGAGTAACTACATTGGCTCAGCCAATATTTTTTACATAATTCTTTATCCGCTCTGTGTATTTGTATTAAATCACTGGGAGAGTCCTTTCAAAATAGAGATGTCTGGGTCCTATCCAGTTTGTAGGAAGGTCTGGATCTCTATTTTTTAAAAAAATTTCTTCAGGTGACTCATATATTCAGCCAGGGTGGACGAGCAAAGCTTTATAATATTGTTGTAAGGACAAAATTGAATAGCATTATCAAAGAATCCTGAAAGGGTTTATTTCAATGAGCATTTCCCGGTGAGAAATATCAGTGAGAGAGATGTTTTTCCATGGGATTTTTCTTTCTAGCAACATCAGCTTCTGGGCTGATTGCTATGTTCTGCTCCCTACCAGGAAGAATAGGAGAGGCAGAACATACATAGACGATTCCAGTCAGTTAAGAGTCACGTTTCTAGACTTCAGGCTTATTGTAGTCATGGCACCAAAGATAATGAGCCTGTATCTGTCATTTCCCAAAGGGCCAGACAAAGCTCAGAATTACTAGGCTAGCTTCATCCAACCCCACATCTAGATCAGAGGCCAAGATCTTCTCTTCTGTGCATGGAGATGGGACCAATATTCATGAAGGTCTCTGCCAGTTACTTACGTACAGAGCTGCAAACATTTCCTAAAATTATTCCTTTTATGGTTGGTAAATTTAGGGTCTTGAAGCTGTGCTCAATTATGTGACTTAGTTAGTGCTATAAATCTGATTGACACTTTTTAAAAAAACTATTTGAGATGTGACAGGGCAAGAGTATCAGGAGATTTCATTTTATTATTCAATGTCAACCCTATAAATATTCATATAAAAGTGTCTGGGGGAGATTAAACTTCTGATAAGTATTCAACAGGACAGAGAATAAAGGTTAACCTTTTGTATAAAAGATTAACCTTTTGTATATGATAAAAAATTAATATAAAATATAAAATTAGTACAGAAGACATTTGGCAGGAGAGATATAGTCTGAATTTGTATGTTGAAATGGCTGTATAGGTTCTAATCTTATATTAAGGGGAACAAAAGAATAACTGGCAAAAAACTTTACTTTTTAAGGTGACAAAGGAGAGAAAATATAAGCAATAGCTGTCTTTGTCCAACTAGAAGAAATTCTTTGGAGACTAATGATAATTTAAAAAGGAGAAAACTATATTTAATTCACAGTGTAACAATTTTATAAGATTTTTTAAGTATGCATAGGTTTCTGCATTCTAAAGGACAATCTTTTCTTAATTTTGCTCTAGGTATTCACTGGTTATAAGACTTTAACTTGGTGTACAGAATTGAACTCTGATTAATTTTTAATAGTTATGTTCTGATTGATTCAGTGATTCTTTCAACACTAGCAATAGAAAACAAGAGATGAAAATCTCAATCTTCTTAGAAGTTAGTTTCCAGTAGAGTGGGAGAGAAAGGCAACAAACTGGAGAGATACAAAATAACTGCTTTTATCCATTTGTAATGTGTCAGGTGGTTTCAGGCCTAGGTGAAAAGCAAAGTGGGAAAGGTGTAATTGGGTTACTGGTGAGGTGTTTTTCTTTGTTTGTTTGTTTGTTTTCTTGTTTTTTTAAAAAAACCTTTTGAAGTGGACATTTTTACACAGAAGTAAGAAACTGAGAAAATCATGAAAATATCTTGGACAAATTTGGAGGAGGAGGGTCCCAAACAGGGGGAAGAGTAAATTCTGAGGTATGTGAAAGGGACATAAGGGGAACAGTGCATTGGTTTGGAAGTTGATGGTCATGGTTGGGGAGGGGTCAGCTTTTAGGCCATTGTAAGGACATTGTTAATTATTCTGAAAAAAGGGGGAATCATTAGGGGTTTTAGATGGAGAAGTAACATGATCTGACCTTTTAACAGATCATTCTGACTGCTGTGTGGAGAATGGATTACGGTAAGATAAGACTGGTACTTTATTATAACAGCCCTAGGAAACTCATACAGCAATTAACGTGAGGACTAAGAATGTGCCATTGGACTCAGCTCTCGCAGGTCAGTGGTGAATTAGGCAGAAGCAATTTCAATGAAGAGGAAGGGTCAAAATCTTAACTGGAGTGGGTTCAAGAGAGGAGAGACCATGAAATGAATTGGAAGTAGTAAGTACGTAAACATTTTAAGCAGGATTTATGTGAAGGAGGAAACAAAGAAATGAAATTATACTTGAAGGTAGATGTGAGACCAAAGGAGGCATTTTTCTCCTTCCTTTCCTTTCCCCTATTTTTCCCTCCTCCCCTCCTTCTCTCTCTCTCTCTCAGATGAAAATATTACTACATGATTGAATTCTGATGGAAATAATCCATTAGAGAAGATAAAGTTGAGGATCTTGAAGGAGGGAAGCAGTCAACAATTGTGGTAGAAATACCCCTAAGAGGCAAAAGGAGATGGGATCTGGTGCTTAAGAGGAGGGATTGGCCTTAGGACTGAGACAGAAAGGACATAGGAAGGAAGGACATGGGCGTAGACTGGGAGAGTGAATAGATGTTAAGAAAGTAAGGAGAAGAGCTCTTCCAGTTACTTCTATTTGTTAATGAAAGGGGAAGAAAGTTTACCTACAAAAACAAAAGACAATGGTAGGGTTGTTGCATATTTAAGAAGAGAAGAAAAGTTAGTAGATGGTCTTCCAGGACAGTGGGAAAGTTCCAGCAAAATGTAGTAGGATTGCAGGTGTACACTAAGAGCACTTTTAAAGTTAGTGATTATGAATTCAGAGAGACCAGTAAGCAAATTTTGTATGTTTTGTCGTTGCAAGAATGTATGTCTTAATTAATTGATTAATGCTGTTAAGGATACCAGTGTCTCCACTGTTTTAAGAAAAGTTAATTTAGCAGCAGAATTTTCGTAGAATGTATTTTCGCCATGAATTAAGGTTGCCAGATAAAATAGAGAAGACTCTGTTACATTCAAATTTTAGATAAAGAACAATTCATTTTTAAGCATATGTTTCCTACCTTCTAAAGTTCTTGGATTTAACACCTGCAAAGGTAGAGGTGACTTGTGGCATCCAGAACTTTTTAATTTTATAATACGTATGGATGGTAAGCAGTGCACCAGTTTTTGAACCAGACTTTTTGAAGCTGTGTGAAATTTTTACAAACTAACTTGTGAGCTGAATTGTAAATCCACCAAATGTTGATTCAACTGTTTAACATTTTCACTAAAAATTAATAAGAAATGTTAAGGCACTTAAATCTCTTACCTTGCTGCTTTTGCCATCTCTCTGGGAGCATTTACCCTGTTGGCAGACTCTCAGCAATTTTACATTAATCTCTTCAGTGATAAAGGCTGCATTAACAACCTTCAGGCTAATAAAAGTTAGCCCTCTAGCAATAGCAGCCAAGGTGTACATGGTACATAGTTGTTAGTTTTTTGTTTTGTCTTGTTTTGTTTTGGTGCACTTAAAACCCTGGAGACCAACAGGGGAGAATGAGAGTAGCGATCAGTCCTTTATACCTCAAGACTTACTACTTCTGCCTTATGAAATTATTTTTAAGTAATATAAATGTTTTAAGAGGATTAAAAAGAAAATGACATTTGATATGGGTTGGCTGTGTCCCCACCAAAATCTCAACTTGAATTGTATCTCCCAGAATCCCCATATGTTGTGGGAGGGACCCAGGGGGAGGTAATTGAATCATAGGGGGCAGTCTTTCCCGTGCTATTCTCATGATAGCGAGTAAGTCTCACAAAATCTGATGGGTTTATCAGGGGTTTCTGCTTTTGTGTCTTCCCCATTTTCTCTTGCCACTGCCAGGTAAGATGTGCCTTTTGCCTCCCGCCGTGATTCTGAGGCCTCCCCAGCCATGTGGAATTATAAGTCCAATTAAACCTCTTTTTCTTCCCAGTCTCAGGCATGTCTTTATCAGCAGTATGAAAATGGACTAATACAACATTAGATTCTAACACTGGCAGAATTGAAAATAGTGATATGAATGGTCTAATATGAATGGTCTAATGTGACTGATCCAATTGTTTAGTATCAAAAAATATCTATTTCAGTTGACTTATGAATAATAATTATAGCTATAATTTATTCAGTATTCACTGTATTGAGCACTTAATATACCAAACTCTAACAAAAACACACTCAGAACTCATTAATTCATTCAACCACTATTAGTTGCCCTAGGCCTTGGGAAAATATTGAATGAAAGATACAGAAATCCCTGACCCCATGGAGCTTACATTTTAATTGGCAAAAGTCAATAAATAAGAAATAAATATATTCGATGGTGATAAGTGCTTTGGAGGGAAAATAAAGCAGGAAATGGGGATATGGGATAATGAGAGTAGAGATCAATTTTAAATAGGGAGGTGAAGGGAGACTTCTCTGAGGTTTGAACAAAAACCTGAAAAGAATTAAAGAAGTGATACATGTTATCGGCTGAGGAAAAATCATTCTATGGAGAAGAAATAGCAAGTTAAAATTCTTGGGGCAAAAGCATACCTTCTATGTTGAAGGAATTTATGATACATTTTGTATGCATTCATACTGTCTTATCAGGGACCTTTTGTAACCAACCACATATTTATGAGATGACAAGTTGGTAACTGAGTTTTGCAAGACTCAATCCCATAACTTCGTCTCACTAGCACAACTCTAAGAAGTACAGCAGTATGAAAGTTGTCCCCAAGGAAATATGGATATCCCACCTAAACTTAGAGTTATTACAAGTTAAAAGGTTGGAGGCATATCACAAATTAGACTATCTTATCTGCCTCATAGATCAAAAACCAGTCAGTTAAAAGACTATCAGGTAATATTTTAGTGATCTTGCAGAAGAACCACACTGGCATCTTGAGGTACACAAGTAGAAATAGAGCAAAACCCCTTTCTGCATTCTTTTAGCCAATGAACAGTCACCAGTTGTATGAGCAAACGGGCAGAGAAGATCTTAGAACCCATGTGCATAGGTTAATTCCCTATTCTCTCTTAGAATGATGAATAGGCTGGGCACGGTGGCTCATACTTGTAATACCAGCAATTTGGGAGACCAAGGCAAAAGGATCTTTTGAGGCCAGGAGTTTGAGAACATTCTGGGCAACTTAGTGAGCCCCTGTCACTATGAAAAAGAAAAAGAAAAAAAGAACCAGGAATATTGTCAATATTGTCATAATGATATTTCGACTCCTAGATCCTAGAAGTACTCTATTTTCATTAAATCTCCTAGGGTCTTAGTCTATTTGGGCTACTATAAAGCAATACCATAAAGTGGGTAGCTTTTATAAACAGCAGAAGTTTATTTCTTACAGTTCTGGAGGCTGGGAAGTCTAAGATCAAAGCTCGGGCAGATTTGATGTCTGGTAAGGGCCCACTTTCTGATTCATAGATAAATACTTTCTAACTGTGTCCTCACATGGCAGAAGAGATAAACATGCTCCCTTGGGACTCTTTCATAATGCCATTAATCCTATTCATGACGGCTCTGCTGTCAGTAACCAGCCACCTCCCAAAGGTCCCATCTCCTAATACCATCACCTAGGGGGTTAGGATTTCAACATATGAATATTTGTAAAAACATTCAGACCATAGCAGCTCCACTTTAGGCATTTAAATATTCCTTGTAAGTACACAATAGGTCTTTGTAAGCCTTTTCTAACAATAGCCTGTTAGAAAATATAATAGAATGAAAGATCTCAATTACAAAACTCAGTTCCTTCTAGACAAAACTTAAACTCCTTCTAAAAATCTTTTATGCTGGCACTTGACAGTAGCCTCACTCATTGGCTTTGTCAAAAAGATGTGATAACACAGAACGTTGACCTCCTCTCATATATTTTCACTGAGGCAGAATAATTCCCCCACTGAGTTATTCAGGAATTTTAAAAGGTAGTTAATTCTCTCAGATCTTTTGAGTTACATAATCTTGATTATCACATCACTTAAATTTGTATTTATTTTTTCTTAATTGCTCATTCCAGAAATAGCATTTCATAAAAACAAGATTTTAGAGCTGGAAAGGATTTTAGAGAGTATCCAATCTAGCTCTTGATTTTCAAATGAAGAAATGGATGCTGAGAGAGAGAGAGAGGGAAAGGGCAAAAGGGAGAAAGAGAGAGAGAGAGAGAGAGAGAGAGAATTTTCGAGTCATTGACAAGTGATGGAAATCAGACTCAAGCCCAGGTCTCCCAGACAAGTTACTAGAGTACTAGAGATAGGTGAAACTTGTGAAAACAATAACAGCAAAAACAATAAAGTAGCAATGCTTCTCTCACTATTCATCAGACAGATTAATGTAAATTGAAAGGGACACACATCTCCGTGATGACTATTCACATCTCCATCTTTGTTTTACACCATAGCTACTCACTGCCAAAATGGCTGATTGGGTTTGCTTCCAACAATCAACAAAAAAAGTACAGGGACACAAGTGTCAATATTTCAGCTGTGATGTTGCCATGTTCAATTTCCCTCTCAAAATTGGTAATAACCAGGGTTTAATTGCATGACTCCCTTCACATACAATAGCTTTGTAATAATTTGAAGCAAAAAGTAAAACTATCTGATTTTCAGGTAGCAAAATTCTGGACATACTTTTAAACAATATTTAGTGACTAAGATTGCTGTATGTTATATTGAAAAATGGGTGGAAATCTATTCTCAATTAATAAAATAAAAATTATAAAGCAGCAGGCATGCAGTAGTTTCCAAAGATGAAAGGGTGCAACTACATTGCTCAGTAATATAGGGTCTGATTTAAGAGAAATTGCAAAGATTACAGCTGTTGAAGAAGACAAATCAAGGGGAGAAGTCCCTGAAATAAAGAGTCAAGAATTTGTCATTTGCTTCTAATTGGATGGTGTAAGATTTACTGTACATATTAGCGGCTGCATATAATGCCCATGGATCATAATGGATTGGGACGAGTGTTGTTTTTAACTGTGGCATCCTAACATTCTACACAAACAGGTAAACAAACAATGCCACATTGAAGAACAGGAGCAAGAACATAGTAAAGTTGCAATAAGATTAAAGAATGAGATCTGCTTTATAAAGAAAGGCTCTCTAAGGTAGGTCAGGATCAAAACTTAAAATTTGCTGTCTAAAACCTGTAAAGAATATTAGTCTTTACAATAAATTGGGCAGCCAAATCAAGGTTAAAATGTCAAATAAAATATGGCGTGAACCTTCTTTTGGCATCAGGTCCAGACAGAGACCATCTTAACTTCTTAACATGCGGCTTCCTCGTGCCATTCTCTTAAGAGAGAGAGAAAATAAAATCTCATTAAAACTGGCATTGCACCAGAAACACTGACCTCTACTCAGAGAATAACTTCAAATTTTCTTATTTGAGCTCTGCATGAAAGTGCAAGAGTGTGAAGTGTGGGGAAATATGGATTATCTTTTAAAAGCTTTAAAAATGGTAATTTTGGCAGGAAACAGTTTTACAATTGTCAGAAGAATATTTTCTTACTCTTGAGAAGTAGCTAAATTGCAAAAAAACAAAACAAAACAAAACAAAAAAACACTCTCTACTCTCTCCTTTCCTCTCTCTTCCCCCAACATCTGAATTTATTATAGCCTGTGAAGCAATGGAAAGCCCAGGTCTAGCAGTCCTGGCAAAGCATTATGTCTTATCTGTTATATCCAAATATTGTCGTAATATGGATCCAAATGCTTCACATATCTGCCAACATGCTTACTCTGGGGAGAAAATGAAAAAAGTAAATGTTTCTTGGGGTTAATAAAATGCACATTAGAAGCAGACTTTCAGTGTCAGAATGGTTGTTGAACTTTACATAAACTAGCATGTCCTCACTCACCTACGTATAAAGTCCTTCCTAACATTCCTTTCTGGGCTCTAACTCCTTGGTCACTGGGACTTCACTTTCTGAAGCTGCTCTTTCTACTTCACCTGTATTTCTCATGGCTACAAAAATCATTCTTTCCAGATAAAATCTACTTCATTGCAGCTTCTGCATATTAGTTTTAGTTTTGCTCCCTGAAGGAACATAATATAAAAGTCTAATTCCTTTTCCATATAGCAACTACTTAAGTATTGAAGCAATCATTATTTGCTGCTGCCTGTCTTATTTAGGCAAAATATCCTCAATTATCTTCCTCATGTTGCAGAGATCCTTTGCTGTCCTGCTCACTTTTCTCTGGGCATTCATCAGATTCATTGTTTGAAACTCTGCACTTTGTAGCTAGTTGACCTTGGGGAAATTACTCAACTTCTTTGTGCTGTGGTTTTCTCACTAAAACATTGAAAATAATAACAGTATTTACTGGCTGTATACTATAATTTATGTAAAACATTTAAACAAAAGATTCAGTAAGTACTAAATAAATGTTTACTACTACTTCTTCTATTATTCCTATGACAGGTATGAGCCACATCTTCCGTATTGAATCTGCTTTTCTGTAAGTCCCAACATTTTGGTGGATGGAATTGAGCCTGAAGTTAGTTAATACTTGCATATAGTTTCTGCCATTTACCTATCTCTGCTCCTAAAATTGTGCACTCATCCAACTTAAGAAGAGTCTTGGTGCTTCAATGATCTTTGGTAATTCTTCTATAATTCCTAGTTATCTCCCTCAGTGTCTCTGCAGTTCTTTCACCCACGTCACCCTCTCAGAACTGAAATCCTGCCATTCCTTCCTTACTATCAGAATTGTCCTCCTACTTTGCTGAGAAAATTGAAGCCACTAGACTAGAGATGCCTCCTTATCCTATCACCAGACTTTTAATCATATTGCATTCATTCCATGTTTTCTTCCTTTCTGCCCATTATAGTGGAATATTCCCTCCTGGCAGGGCAAAGCATGAGTGAATCTTTCCACCTGCCTTTCTTCTGTCCCAGGTACCTTGTTGTATTTTATAATTTCTCATTTGTTTAGCATCCCCATCTTTCTCTGTTAGATTCTCTTCATAAGAACTAAAGTGTTCACATTTCTGTCTTCTTAAAAAAATAACTATTAAAGTTTACTACTAAATTATATGTATGTTACTTTTCAAAAAAGAAAAGTGAAAAATCTTTTTAATTGACTGCAAATATCTTTAAAGAGGTAACTATTCTGATTTCTACTTTCTAAAACTTAAGTAATTTTTTAAATGACAAATTGTGTTTATCATGTACAACATGATGTTTTAAAATACGTGTACATTGTGGAAAGGATGAATCCAGATAATTAACAGGCGTTGCCTTACATAACATTTTTTTTGTGGTAAGAACACAAAATACTTTCTAAGCAATTTTCAGGAATACAATGCTATTAACTGTACTCACCGGGTTGTGCAATAGATTTCTTGAAATTATTCATCTTATTCAGCTGCAATGTTGTATCCTTTTACCATTATCTCCCCAACTCCACCCCATTCCACAGCCCTTGTTAACCTCTGTTCCACTCTTTGCTTCTATGATTTCAACTTTTTTGGATTTCACATATAAGTTAGATCATGTGGTGTAAGTCTTTCCAAGCCTGTCTTATTTCACTTACTAATGTCCTTCAGGTGCACCCATGTAATCTCGACAGTATTTCCTTCTCATTTAAGACTAAATGGTATTTTATTGTGTGTATATGCCATATTTTCTTTACCATTCATATGTTGACAAACATTTAGTTTAATTCCATATTTTGGCTATTGTAAATAATGCTGTGAGGAACATGGGAATGCAGGCAATCCCTTTGACATACTAATTTCATGTCATTTGGACATATACCCAGAAATGGGATTACTAGATCATATTCTAGTGGTATTTTCAAATTTTTGTGAAAAATCTCCATACTACTTTCCATATGGCTGTACTAATTTCGATTCCCACCAGGAGTGTACAAAAGTTCCCTTTCCTCCACATCCTCGCCAATACTTTTCTTTGGTCCTTTTGATAATACCAGTTGTATCAGGTGTAAGGTGATATCTCATTGTAGTTTTAATTTGCATTTCCTTAATGGTTAGTGAAGTTGAACAGTTTTTCATGTACATGTTGGCCAATGTGTATGACTTCTTCGGAGAAATGTCTATTGAAATATTTTGCCTATTTTTTAATTGGGTTATTTTGTTTTTTTTCTATTGAGAAGTTTCAAATACCTTTTGGGTATTAACTCCTTATCAGATATATGGTTTACAAATATTTTCTTCCTTTCCTTAGGGTGTCTCTTCACTCTGTTAATTGTTTCCTTGGCTGTGAAGAAACGTTTTAGCATAATGGAATCCCATTTGTCTGTTTTCACTTTTGCTGCCTTTGCTTTTGAGATCATATCCAAAAAATCATTACCCAGACTTATGTCATGGAGATTTTCCTCTAGTAGTTTTACGGTTCAGATATTGCTTGATTTACACCTTTAATCCATTTTGAGTTGATTTTTACATATGATGTGAGAAAAGGGTCTAATTTCATCTTCTGCATGGAGCTATTCAATTTCCCCAACAAAATTTATTGAAGAGACTATCTTTTCCACATTTTCTATTATTGGAATAGAAATCAACTAATCAGAGATTAGTTGATCATATATACATGGGTTCATTTTGGGACTCTCTATTCTATTCCATTGGTCTTTGTGTATTATTTTATGCCAGTACCACACTGTTTTGATTACTATAGCTTTGTAGTATATTTTGAAATCAAAGAATGTGATACCTCTGATTGTGTTATTTTGGCTCAAGATTGCTTTGGCTAGTCAGCATCTTTTGTGTTTGCATATGAATTTTAGGATTTTTTTCTATTTCTATGAAAAGTGACATTGGCATTTTAATACAGATTACATCGAATCTGTAGATAGCTTGGAATAATACAGACACTTTAAACAATATAAACTCTTTTAATCATTGAACATGGGATAACTCTACTTGTGTCTTCTTTAATTTATTTTATCAATGTATCATTGTTTTCAATCCACAGGTCTTTTACTTCCTTGCTTAAACTTATTTCTTCATATTTTATTGGTTTTTTAGCCATTATAAATGGGTTAGTTTTCTTGATTTCTTTTTTGGACAGTTTGTTGTTAGTCTATAGAAATGCTACTGCTTTTTGTATGTTGATTTTATATCCTGCAACTTTCTGAATGTATCAGTTCTAAGAGTAGTTTAGTGAGGTCACCAAGTTTTTCTATTTATAAGATTGTAATCTGCAAAGAGGGGCAATTTGACTTCCTCTTTTCCAATCTGGATGCCGTTTATTTTTGTTTTGCCTAATTGCTCTGGCTAGGACTTCCAGTACTTCAGTTGGACAGAACTCAAAAGCACGGGAATCCTTGTCCTATTCCTAACCTTAGAGGCATTGAGTATGATGTTAGCCATGGATTTGTCAAATACGGAATCTACTGGGTAAAGGTACATTACTTCTATATTTAATTTTTTGAGAATTTTTATTACAAAAGGATATTGAATTTTGTTAAATGCTTTTTTCATCTATGGAGATGATCATATTTTTTTGTCATTTGTTCTGTTAATGTGGTGTATCACATTTCTAGATTTGCATATATTCAACTGTACCTACATCTCTGGAATAACCCCACTTGATCATGATGAATGCTCCTTTAAATATACTGATGAATTTGGTTTGCTAGTATTTTATTGAGGATGTTTGTATCTATGTTCACCAGGAATATTGGCATGTAATTTTATTTTTTTGTAGTGTTCTTTCATGGATTTGGTGTGGTGATAATGCTAGCCTCGTGAAATTAGTTTGGAAGTATTTCTTCTTCAATGCTTTTCAGAAGAGTTTGAGAAGGATTGGAATTAATTCTTCTTTTATTTATTTATTTATTTATTATTATTATACTTTAAGTTGTAGGGTACATGTGCATAACGTGCAGGTTTGTTACATATGTATACTTGTGCCATATTGGTGTGCTGCACCCATCAACTCGTCATTTACATCAGGTATAACTCCCAATGCAATCCCTCCCCCCTCCCCCCTCCCCATGATAGGCCCCGGTGTGTGATGTTCCCCTTCCTGAGTCCAAGTGATCTCATTGTTCAGTTCCCACCTATGAGTGAGAACATGCGGTGTTTGGTTTTCTGTTCTTGTGATAGTTTGCTAAGAATGATGGTTTCCAGCTGCATCCATGTCCCTACAAAGGACACAAACTCATCCTTTTTGGTGGCTGCATAGTATTCCATGGTGTATATGTGCCACATTTTCTTAATCCAATCTGTCACTGATGGACATTTGGGTTGATTCCAAGTCTTTGCTATTGTGAATAGTGCTGCAATAAACATACGTGTGCATGTGTCTTTATAGCAGCATAATTTATAATCCTTTGGGTATATACCCAGTAATGGGATGGCTGGGTCATATGGTACATCTAGTTCTAGATCCTTGAGGAATCGCCATACTGTTTTCCATAATGGTTGAACTAGTTTACAATCCCACCAACAGTGTAAAAGTGTTCCTATTTCTCCACATCCTCTCCAGCACCTGTTGTTTCCTGACTTTTTAATGATCGCCATACTAACTGGTGTGAGATGGTATCTCATTGTGGTTTTGATTTGCATTTCTCTGATGGCCATTGATGATGAGCATTTTTTCATGTGTCTGTTGGCTCTATGAATGTCTTCTTTTGAGAAATGTCTGTTCATATGCTTTGCCCACTTTTTGATGGGGTTGTTTGTTTTTTTCTTGTAAATTTGTTTGAGTTCTTTGTAGGTTCTGGATATTAGCCCTTTGTCAGATGAGTAGATTGCAAAAATTTTCTCCCATTCTGTAGGTTGCCTGTTCACTCTGATGGTAGTTTCTTTTGCTGTGCAGAAGCTCTTTAGTTTAATGAGATCCCATTTGTCAATTTTGGCTTTTGCTGCCGTTGCTTTTGGTGTTTTAGACATGAAGTCTTTGCCCATGCCTATGTCCTGAATGGTACTACCTAGGTTTTCCTCTAGGATTTTTATGGTATTAGGTCTAACATTTAAGTCTCTAATCCATCTTGAATTAATTTTCGTATAAGGAGTAAGAAAAGGATCCAGTTTCAGCTTTCTACTTATGGCTAGCCAATTTTCCCAGCACCATTTATTAAATAGGGAATCCTTTCCCCATTTCTTGTTTCTCTCAGGTTTGTCAAAGATCAGATGGCTGTAGATGTGTGGTATTATTTCTGAGGACTCTGTTCTGTTCTATTGGTCTATATCTCTGTTTTGGTACCAGTACCATGCTGTTTTGGTTACTGTAGCCTTGTAGTATAGTTTGAAGTCAGGTAGCGTGATGCCTCCAGCTTTGTTCTTTTGACTTAGGATTGTCTTGGAGATGCGGGCTCTTTTTTGGTTCCATATGAACTTTAAAGCAGTTTTTTCCAATTCTGTGAAGAAACTCATTGGTAGCTTGATGGGGATGGCATTGAATCTATAAATAACCTTGGGCAGTATGGCCATTTTCACGATATTGATTCTTCCTATCCATGAGCATGGTATGTTCTTCCATTTGTTTGTGTCCTCTTTTATTTCACTGAGCAGTGGTTTGTAGTTCTCCTTGAAGAGGTCCTTTACATCCCTTGTAAGTTGGATTCCTAGGTATTTGATTCTCTTTGAAGCAATTGTGAATGGAAGTTCATTCCTGATTTGGCTCTCTGTTTGTCTGTTACTGGTGTATAAGAATGCTTGTGATTTTTGCACATTAATTTTGTATCCTGAGACTTTGCTGAATTTTCTTATCAGCTTAAGGAGATTTTGGGCTGAGACAATGGGGTTTTCTAAATATACAATCATGTCATCTGCAAACAGGGACAATTTGACTTCTTCTTTTCCTAACTGAATACCCTTGATTTCTTTCTCTTGCCTAATTGCCCTAGCCAGAACTTCCAACACTATGTTGAATAGGAGTGGTGAGAGAGGGCATCCCTGTCTTGTGTCAGTTTTCAAAGGGAATTTTTCCAGTTTTTGCCCATTCAGTATGATATTGGCTGTGGGTTTGTCATAAATAGCTCTTATTATTTTGAGGTACGTTCCATCAATACCGAATTTATGGAGCGTTTTTAGCATGAAGGGCTGTTGAATTTTGTCAAAAGCCTTTTCTGCATCTATTGAGATAATCATGTGGTTCTTGTCTTTGGTTCTGTTTATATGCTGGATTATGTTTATTGATTTGCGAATGTTGAACCAGCCTTGCATCCCAGGGATGAAGCCCACTTGATCATGGTGGATAAGCTTTTTGATGTGTTGCTGAATCCGGTTTGCCAGTATTTTATTGAGGATTTTTGCATCGATGTTCATCAGGGATATTGGTCTAAAATTCTCTTTTTTAGTTGTGTCTCTGCCAGGCTTTGGTATCAGGATGATGTTGGCCTCATAAAATGAGTTAGGGAGGATTCCCTCTTTTTCTATTGATTGGAATAGTTTCAGAAGGAATGGTACCAACTCCTCCTTGTACCTCTGGTAGAATTCAGCTGTGAATCCATCTGGTCCTGGACTTTTTTTGGTTGGTAGGCTATTAATTATTGCCTCAATTTCAGAGCCTGCTATTCATCTATTCAGGGATTCAACTTCTTCCTGGTTTAGTCTTGGAAGAGTGTAAGTGTCCAGGAAATTATCCATTCTAGATTTTCCAGTTTATTTGCGTAGAGGTGTTTATAGTATTCTCTGATGGTAGTTTGTATTTCTGTGGGGTCGGTGGTGATATCCCCTTTATTATTTTTTATTGCCTCTATTTGATTCTTCTCTCTTTTCTTCTTTATTAGTCTTGCTAGCGGTCTGTCAATTTTGTTGATCTTTTCAAAAAACCAACTCCTGGATTCATTGATTTTTTGGAGGGTTTTTTGTGCCTCTATCTCCTTCAGTTCTGCTCTGATCTTAGTTATTTCTTGCCTTCTGCTAGCTTTCGAATGTGTTTGCTCTTGCTTCTCTAGTTCTTTTAATTGCGATGTTAGAGTGTCAATTTTAGATCTTTCCTGCTTTCTCTTGTGGGCATTTAGTGCTATAAATTTCCCTCTACACACTGCTTTAAATGTGTCCCAGAGATTCTGGTATGTTGTATCTTTGTTCTCATTGGTTTCAAAGAACATCTTTATTTCTGCCTTCATTTTGTTATGTACCCAGTAGTCATTCAGGAGCAGGTTGTTCAGTTTCCATGTAGTTGAGCGGTTTTGATTGAGTTTCTTAGTCCTGAGTTCTAGTTTGATTGCACTGTGGTCTGAGAGACAGTTTGTTATAATTTCTGTTCTTGTACATTTGCTGAGGAGTGCTTTACTTCCACTTACGTGGTCAATTTTGGAGTAAGTACGATGTGGTGCTGAGAAGAATGTATATTCTGTTGATTTGGGGTGGAGAGTTCTATAGATGTCTATTAGGTCTGCTTGCTGCAGAGATGAGTTCAATTCCTGGATATCCTTGTTAACTTTCTGTCTCGTTGATCTGTCTAATGTTGACAGTGGAGTGTTGAAGTCTCCCATTATTATTGTATGGGAGTCTAAGTCTCTTTGTAAGTCTCTAAGGACTTGCTTTATGAATCTGGGTGCTCCTGTATTGGGTGCATATATATTTAGCATAGTTAGCTCTTCCTGTTGAATTGATCCCTTTACCATTATGTAATGGCCTTCTTTGTCTCTTTTGATCTTTGATGGTTTAAAGTCTGTTTTATCAGAGACTAGTATTGCAACCCCCGCTTTTTTTTGTTCTCCATTTGCTTGGTAAATCTTCCTCCATCCCTTTATTTTGAGCCTATGTATGTCGCTGCATGTGAGATGGATCTCCTGAATACAGCAGACTGATGGGTCTTGACTCTTTATCCAGTTTGCCAGTCTGTGTCTTTTAATTTGAGCATTTAGTCCATTTACATTTAAGGTTAAGATTGTTATGTGTGAACTTGATCCTGCCATTATGATATTAACTGGTTATTGTGCTCGTTAGTTGATGCAGTTTCTTCCTATCCTTGATGGTCTTTACATTTTGGCATGTTTTTGCAATGGCTGGTACCGGTTGTTCCTTTCCATGTTTAGTGCTTCCTTCAGGGTCTCTTGTAAGGCAGGCCTAGTGGTGACAAAATCTCTAAGCATTTGCTTATCTGTAAAGTATTTTATTTCTCCTTCACTTATGAAACTTAGTTTGGCTGGATATGAAATTCTGGGTTTAAAATTCTTTTCTTTAAGAATGTTGAATATTGGCCCCCACTCTCTTCTGGCTTGTAGAGTTTCTGCCGAGAGATCTGCTGTTAGTCTGATGGGCTTCCCTTTGTGGGTAACCCGACCTTTCTCTCTGGCTGCCCTTAAGATTTTTTCCTTCATTTCAACTTTGGTGAATCTGGCAATTATGTGTCTTGGAGTTGCTCTTCTCGAGGAGTATCTTTGTGGCGTTCTCTGTATTTCCTGGATTTGAATGTTGGCCTGCCCTACTAGGTTGGGGAAGTTCTCCTGGATGATATCCTGAAGAGTGTTTTCCAACTTGGTTCCATTTTCCCCCTCACTTTCAGGCCCCCCAATCAGACGTAGATTTGGTCTTTTTACATAATCCCATACTTCTTGCAGGCTTTGCTCATTTCTTTTTCTTCTTTTTTCTTTTGGTTTCTCTTCTCGCTTCATTTCATTCGTTTGATCCTCAATCGCTGATACTCTTTCTTCCAGTTGATCGAGTCGGTTACTGAAGCTTGTGCATTTGTCACGTATTTCTCGTGTCATGGTTTTCATCTCTTTCATTTCGTTTATGACCTTCTCTGCATTAATTACTCTAGCCATCAATTCTTCCACTTTTTTTTCAAGATTTTTAGTTTCTTTACGCTGGGTACGTAATTCCTTCCTTTAGCTCTGAGAAATTTGATGGACTGAAGCCTTCTTCTCTCATCTCGTCAAAGTCATTCTCCGTCCAGCTTTGATCCGTTGCTGGCGATGAGCTGCGCTCCTTTGCCGGGGGAGATGCTCTCTTATTTTTTGAATTTCCAGCTTTTCTGCCCTGCTTTTTCCCCATCTTTGTGGTTTTATCTGCCTCTGGTCTTTGATGATGGTGATGTACTGATGGGGTTTTGGTGTAGGTGTCCTTCCTGTTTGATAGTTTTCCTTCTAACAGTCAGGACCCTCAGCTGTAGGTCTGTTGGAGATTGCTTGAGGTCCACTCCAGACCCTGTTTGCCTGGGTGTCAGCAGCAGAGGCAGCAGAAGATAGAATATTTCTGAACAGTGAGTGTACCTGTCTGATTCTTGCTTTGGAAGCTTCCTCTCAGGGGTGTACTCCACCCTGTGAGGTGTGGGGTGTCAGACTGCCCCTAGTGGGGGATGTCTCCCAGTTAGGCTACTCAGGGGTCAGGGACCCACTTGAGCAGGGAGTCTGTCCCTTCTCAGATCTCAACCTCCGTGTTGGGAGATCCACTGCTCTCTTCAAAGCTGTCAGACAGAGTCGTTTGTGTCTGCAGAGGCTTCTGCTGTGTTTGTTATTGTTTACTGTGCCCTGTCCCCAGAGGTGGAGTCTACAGAGACAGGCAGGTTTCCTTGAGCTGCTGTGAGCTCCACCCAGTTCGAGCTTCCCAGCTGCTTTGTTTACCTACTTAAGCCTCAGCAAAGGCGGGCGCCCCTCCCCCAGCCTCGCTGCTGCCTTGCCGGTAGATCACAGACTGCTGTGCTAGCAATGAGGGAGGCTCCGTGGGTGTGGGACCCTCCCGGCCAGGTGTGGGATATGATCTCCTGGTGTGCCTGTTTGCTTAAAGCGCAGTGTTGGGGTGGGAGTTACCCGATTTTCCAGGTGTTGTGTGTCTCAGTTCCCCTGGCTAGGAAAAGGGATTCCCTTCCCCCTTGTGCTTCCCAGGTGAGGCAATGCCTCGCCCTGCTTCAGCTCTCGCTGGTCGGGCTGCAGCAGCTGACCAGCACCAATCATCCGGCACTCCCCAGTGAGATGAACCCAGTACCTCAGTTGAAAATGCAGAAATCACCGGTCTTCTGTGTCGCTCGCGCTGGGAGTTGGAGACTGGAGCTGTTCCTATTCGGCCATCTTGCTCCGCCCCCCAATTCTTCTTTAAATGTTTGGTAAAATTAAGCAGTGAAGCCATCTGGTCCTGGGTTTTCTATGATTGGAGACTTTTTATTACTGATTTAATCTTCTTACTCATTATGAATTTGTTTGGATTTTCTCTTTCTTTGTGATTCAATCTGGGTGGGTGATATCTCTCTAGAAATTTACCCATTTATTGTAGGTTATTCAATGTATTGACATATAATTATTCATAATAGTGTCTTATACTCTTTTGCATTACTGTGGTATCAGTTGTAATGTCTCCTCCTTCATTCATAATTTTGTTTGAGTCTTTCTCTTTTTTATTAGTCTACTTAAATATTTGTCCATTTTGATTAACTTACAAAAAGCTACTTTTGTTGATTTTTTTACGATCATTTTCTCAGTCACTATTTCATTTATTTCTGCTCTGATTTTTATTATTTCCTTTCTTCTGTTAACTTTGGGGTTATTTTTGTTTATTTGGTTTTGTTTTGTTTTGTTTTGTTTTTTGTTCCTTGAGGTGTAACATTAGAACTGCTTTTGCTGCATCTCATGTGTTTTGGTGTTTTGTGTTTCTCTTTTCACTTATCTCAAAATAGTTTTAAATTTCTCTTTTACTTTCTTTTTTGATTTGTTGGTTGTTAAATAGCATATTTTTTAAGTTTCATATATTTGTGAGGTTTTTGAAATTCTTCCAGTTAACTGATTTCTAATTTCTTACCATTATGATCAGAAAAAGTACTTGATATGGTTACACCTTTTCAAATTTGTTAAGACTTGTTTTGCCAATATGTCTTTTCTTATTTCTGTGCTACACCCAGGTTCTGTAAACTCTCACATGGTTTCTTTAGCTCTTGTGAATGACCTAACGTATGATCTATCCTGAAGAATGTTCTGTGTTTGTTTGAGAAAAAGGTGTATTCTGCTGCTGCTTAACAGGAATGTTCTGTATACATCTGTTGGGTCTACTTGGTTTTAAGTATAGTTTTAATCTGATGTTTACTTATTGATATTTTGTCTGGGTAATTTTTCCATTGCTGCAAGTAGGATATGTGAGTCCCCTGCTATTGAGACCAGAGGTGCTAACCTGGTGCTGGGGCCTGAGGCCTAGGACTGCATGGGATGTTTTAGCTTTGGGCTTGTCTGAAACTTGGGGTGAGCCTGAAGCCTGAGTCTATGAGGCCCAACCTGGAGGCTGGGTCCCAGGGTGCTGGCCTGATGACTAGGGTTTCAAGGATCAGCCTGGTGCTGGGATAGGTCTGAAGCCAGGAGCCATGGGAGCCTGCCTGGTGTTGGGGACAATCTAAAGTCTGAGAGTGCTGGGGCTGACCTGGTTCTGGGTCAGACCTGTGTCTACATCTGTGATGTCTGATTCTGACTGAGGGCCAGGGCTGGGAGGGCTTGCCCAATACTGGGGCTGGTCCAGAGCCTAGGGCTGCTAGGGTCAGCCTTGCAGTGGGGCAGACCCAGAGACTGAGTCTGTCAAGCAGGCATAGATCCCAGGGCTGTGGGAGCTATGCTTGAATCCAAGTGGGCCTGGAAGCTTAGTCTGCAAGTATCAGGCTGTACTCTGGGGCCATGGGTGCCTGCATGAAGCTGAGTTTTGCTGGAGCAGGCCCAGTGTTAGGTTCCACAGCAAGTCTGGAGATTACTTTTCTTCCCCTAAGGGATGGGTATTGCTGTCTGTGTCGTGCTGTATACAGCTTGTGAAGCGACTTCACAGGTGATGTAAAACTGTCCTTCTTACCTTTATCAGTGTGTCTTTCTTATTTCTGTGCTCCACTCAGCTTCTATAATCTCTCACATGGTTTCTTTTGCTCTTGTTAACTTTTGTTTGTGCATGGATAGTTGTTCAAATTAATGTTTGTCTGTGGGGATAAGCACTGGAAAGTTCTCTTCCATCGGCTTTATAAACCCTTTCTAATTATTATTTCTACTTTTTATTTGATCTCCCATCTACTCCTTAATTCACTATAATCAGACTTCAGCCCCATTCTCCACTGAAATCATTGCAACATTTGCAAGTTTTGTTCAATCACTCTTTCTTTAAACCCTCTTTTCTCCTGGCACCAATTATACATCACTCTCCTGGTTTTCCTTCTACCTCTCTGGCCATTTCCTATGATTCTACTTTGTGGGTATTTTTCTACTGCCTATGTTAGCATTCCTTTAAATTCTGCCCTAGATATTCTTCTCCTAAAAAGAATTCTACACACCCTCCCAGAGCAAGCTTATCTATTTCTTTGCCTTAAAAACCCAGCTATATGCAGATGGATCTCAAATACATATCTCCCATCTGTAAAGATTTTTCTCCTAAATTTCTAACCTGTATATAAACCACTATGTAATATATATACCCAAAAGTCAACATATCTAAAGGAGAACTTCTGTCTTCTTTTAATCCCACTGCCATGCCTGTACTCTTTCCTCCGTTACCTCTCAGTGAATGGTATTTATGTTCAGCTGGTTTCCCAAACAAAAAGTCCGGGAATCATCTTTGATGTTTTTGCAATCAATTTTTCTTGTATGTAGCTAGAATATTTCTTATAATGCACAAATCTTAATTTGTCAGTGTTCTTCAGAAAACTTTTTAGTGGTTCCCCATTACTGTTCATATAATTTAAGGATCACTTGTCCCCGATCTTTAGGTAGCATTCGCATATTCGACTCTTTTTTAGATATCATGGCTACAATTCACAGCTATCTTGGGCAAATTCCTTCTGTATAATGGCATATGAATCATTAAGTCTTAAAATGGTATGGAACTCCATGACATTAATTTTTTCTTTTTGATGTTTGTTTAATCCTCTTAAAAACACTCATTCACCGTGGCGAGCCAGAGTGATTTCCCGCAGAGTGATTTTCCTAATGCCCTTTTGATGGGCATCAGTCACTGTGAGCAACACAGGGTCCCTTCCCCCAAACCAGCGAATCAGAATCCCCGGAGAAGGGACATCAGTGGAAGGCTTTGGTAAAAGTTCTTCTGGTGACACTGATGAGCTGTCAGGGTTTAAAACCTCTGGTTGAGAACTGCTAGGCCAAGGGAGGATACATAAAAGCAGGGTCAATGGTATGGAAACATGGAATTTAAGAGACAGGGAAGAATGATATCAAAGGTAATATTCTTTCAACCTTTGTAGTGTTAGGTGCTCCAAATTTTTATAGGGGGCTTGCATCTTTGGGAGTGGCTAGGGAGGGTTCAATGTAGCTCTCCAAACAATCTATAGGCAGTTTATCCCTTTACTTTTTCTCTGAGACCATTATCATTCCAGCACTGAATTTCTTTTTTAATAGCATATGCTTCTCTTTTCTTCTTCTTTTAAAAAACATGTATAAAGAGTTATTTTAGGCTGGGCGCAGTGGCTCACGCCAATAATCCCAGCACTTTGAGAGGCCAAGGCGGGTGGATCATGAGGTCAGATGGAGACCATCCTGGCTAACACGGTGAAACCCTGTCTCTACTAAAAATACAAAACAACAACAACAACAACAACAACAAAATAAACAAAAAAAAAATTAGCTGGGCATGGTGGCGGGCAGCTGTAGTCCCAGCTACTTGGGAGACTGAGGCAGGAGAATGGCCTGAACCTGGGAGGTGGAGCTTGCAGTGAGCTGAGGTTGTGCCACTGCACTTCAGCCTAGGTGACAGAGCAAGACTCTGTCTCAAAGAAAAAAAGAGTTTTTATAACTCTATATCTCTACTATTCTTCAAAATTACTCAAATGTTAACTACATTGTAAAGACTTTTATAGTCTTCTTTTCACCAAATACAGTTAATAACTCCAGCCTGCCTGTTCCCAAAGCATTTTAAACAATTACCTATTTGTAGTTACTTTCCTGTATTTTGATTTTTTGGTTTACATATCACTTTTTCACTCTGGACTATGGGACCCTGAAAGCAAGAAGCTTATAATATATTAATGACGGGATGATTAGATGAACAGATGATGTATACTTTTACTCTCCTGGCTTGTAGTATATGAACCCTTTACATGTTTATTTTTGGTTTTACAATGTTCATTCATTCTTTCACCAAACATGATTAAGCACAACTTGTGTGTTAAGGCCTGTGCGAGGCACTCATTTCATCTGAATTTTGTCCATATACATATAAGCTTCTCATGGAGTCTGAGGTGCAGCCACATTCTTTTTCCTTTTTTCTTTTTTGCTTAAGATCACAGAATTATTATCGATAGCCTTCAAACCTTCTCAAAATGTCAGAATAAGAGGTAATTAATTATACCTATTTTTCTCTGAACGTTTTGGAATCTACCATTGCCACATATCTGGGCTACTATAAACCTTAAAATTTACAAGGTAATTTTGTTCAGAGTTTCCACTACTTCAGTGACAAATGCTTTTGGATTGGTTAGCATAGGATTAGAAAAGCACTTCTCTTGTGACTGCTTTTCCATCTGAACAAGACTTGCCAAGGATGCTGTATGTTGATGGGAATCCCAGTGAGTGAATGATTGAAGCTCAGGTTGCTGCTGTCTACTGCTTTGGTTCTAATTGTGGAACCATCAGGGAAGCCTCATGCCTTTTCTCAATCTTACCTGGCAATTTAGAGTATACCTTAATAGCATAATTTATTTTCATCTCTCCTTCACCTTTAAAAGTATGTGGTTTTAGCAGATTACCAACACAAGATGTGTATTTCCATACAGGCATATCTTTATTGACAGTCTTCTACTCCCTATCCCCTTACTGAAGCCTCAACTCCCCAAGTTCAACCAATCCTCCCACCTTAACCCCGCCAAGTAGCTAGGACTACATGCATGTGCCACCACGCCTGGCTAATTTATGTATTTTTGGCAGAGATGGGGGCTTGTCATATTGCCCAGGCTGGTCTCGAACTCCCGGGCTCAAGCAATCTGCCTGTCTTGGTCTCTGAAAGTGGTGGGATTACAGGCCTGAGCCACCATGCCTGGCCTATTTTGTCAGCACACCATAATATTGCTGTTTTCTTTTTGTGCACAGCTGAAATGTTCTCTGCTAGAGCTGTTACACATCTTGTACTTTCTTCTTGGTGTAAAACTTATTTGAATGAATCATGATTTGGGAATAAAATAAATATTTGGAAATAGAAAAATATACCTAACAAATGTAGAATGAAGGGAAAAGGATATGTGTCTTTTATAAAATGGTCAATTTTGAATTTATTAGGACAGATAGCAAATACTTGTAATTGTTAATGAAATGAATTAGTAACCTTTGGTTTGCAGCAGAGAAAGCTTAGAATAAAGTATTTGTTGAACCCCTTTATGTGTTACAACAGATGAAAAATAGAGCAAGTGGCCATGGGGAATTATCAACTCATTATAAAAGAAGCTGATTGATGTTTATACTAGATACCTATTTCATCAGAATAGTTGGGTAATAATGACATTAACTCTACTAGAAATAAGAAGATGCCCAAAAATAGTCTTCCATTTAGAGCTTATGATGCCAAGATAGCTATGCTCACAAAAATTTCAGATTCTAAAATAAATGTTGACAGGGAGTAGATTTTGTTAAGGAATGAAGATTTTAAGTAGATTAATATCATGCTCCCAGTCACAAACATGGTCTTCAATTACCCAGCAGAGCCAAGTTGCTATTTTCATGTCCAAGATATCTTGAATTCAGATCAGCATGCAATTAAAGAAGAAAATATTTTATACTTGGAAATAAAATTTAGTTTAAAGGATAATGTGGACTCCTGATTGCTATTGACAAAACTCACAAGTTTAGATTGTAAATTATATGATTATTATTTTAAGTCATTAAACTGTGAGATGATTTGTTATTCTCTGTTAGCTAACTGGAGCACCTACGTTTAAGTTTGTTATAATCTGATCTTTGTTATCATCTGACCTCTCTGTATCTATCTCCATCATCTATCTATGTATATGTATATGTATCTATCTGTGTATGTGTATCTATGTATCTATCTCTCTCTCTCCTTTTCAAGGCTTTCCTTTACATGGAAGATTTGAAAAGGTCTTTTCAGTGGTCTGCTTAAAGAGCTGGTCTAGAAACAGGTACTTTCACAATACTCACTAGGACTTGTCTGGAAATGCCCCTGGGATTCTAAAGCAGAGCCTTCAGCAGTTAAGATGTTGACTTTTTCATGTTAAAGAAGAAATCCTGCAAGGATGTCACTGCAAAAATAATAAATTAAGTACTTAATGGTATGCTAATATAGCTTTCTTTGCCCCTTATTCTCTAATTTATGTACAGAAAAGCTTACTGGTAACTGTAGGCTTTCAAAGTATTTGGAAAATGTTTATTATATATATTTTTGAAAATGGCAGGCATTTATATTTATCACGTTGTTTGGAAATATTTCTAGCCAAGGGAATAGTAAGGCTCTGGTAAACACACAGGTGCTTGTATAGCAGTTATAGTACACTGAATAACAGTGGTAGGTTAAACACATCGTATCAAATTGAAAAGTGGAGATATGCCAATGACAGATATCTTGGCAGCAATTCATATTCTGCAACACTCATACAACTGGTGTGTACAGTGAGTAATTTTTTACCTGACTTGCTGATTTTCTGTGAATATATTCAAGTACTGCTTAAACCACCTAGTCATGTTTTCTGGAGGGAATGTAGGATTTGATATCAGGGTGTGTGTGTGTGTGTGCGTGCATGTGTGTGTGTGTGTTTTAAAGAAATATCAATGTTTTAATTGCAGAATTTTCTGAAGAGAATAAGAATTTCAATTGTCTACTATTTCAGGCTGTGGCAGTTTAACTTTCATATGAGAAGTTAGGGATAGATGAGCCTGACCCAAAGAACATCTAGAAGTAAACTAATTGCTTGACCTTTGTTTCATTTTATCCATATCATGGAATTGAATTGTGACTATCTGCTGCCTGTTTATCTGTAATGGTTCTTTTGCACAGAAGGAGGCAATAGGCTCAGATAAGTTCTGTATTCTCAAACCTTACCCTAGAATTGCCATTTTTACAGTTGTATTCATAATTTCAAATGTGTTCTGCTGTAGCTTTGGGTTTTTTGTTTTGTTTTGTTTTTCATTTACAGGGTCCCTAGCAAGGAATGAGAAGCCTGCTGGCTATAAGAAATATTGGGCATACATTTTGAAGTACTTTTAACAAAGAGACAGCAAAGCAGACCATTATTTGCTAGATGCAGTTACAACTGCTTGGACTCATGAACAACTCCAGGGCAGGGGTCCTGGATTCTACCACCTGACAAACTAATCTTAAGTTGTTTCTCTCTCAATGAAAGTCTTTTATCACAATGAAAAAGAGCAATGAGCACATATTAAATATGTTTTAAATAAAGGAATAAACTTTTCTTCAGTTTCCAAGTTAAACTGTATTTCAAAAGATCAAATAACAAAGATAACATACAGCTGTTTCTGTCATCTAATGGTGCATAATAAATCATCCCAAAATTTGGTGACTTAAGACAACAATCATTTATTATCTCTTATAGTTTCTCTGGGTTAGGAGCAGTCACAAGCCCTTACCCAGATTCAATGGAAAGAGTGTAGACCCATTTTAGAGAGATTATGTGGGTTGAGACATATATTAGTGTGGCCATTTTTAGAAAATGCAATATGCTACAACATGGAAATTTCTTTTTCTGCAAAGAAGCGTCACAAGATTGGTGGCTTCATTGGCTATATGTAGGTATATATATGTGTGTGTGTGTTGGAATTTATATCTTTAAATTTAATATGGCATAAAAAGTATTTCTCAACAACTTTAAATTATTTTTAAAGGGATTATTGCAATGACTATAATTTTCCTTCCTAAGGATAGGCCATAACTTAAGACTTATATGACCATGTCAATTTTTTGCTGTTATAAACAACACTCTACTACATATATACATATACATCTAGATAGAGTGGTTCCTTAATTGTATCACATGGGATTGCATTTGGCTGCAAGTAACAATCAATTTAAAAATGATTTTTGTTTTTTTCTCCCATGTCAAAAAGTTGAGGGGTTGGTGATTGCTGGCATGTGTTCATTTGCTCAGTGATGTTTCCAAGGATCTTTTGGATCCTTGGTATGTTTGCTTTTATCTTTATGGTTTTAAGATTACATCTGCCCTCTGGGTATTTTGTCTGCATCCCAGGTGAGAGGAGAACAAAGGAGAAAAAGTCAAAGGAACATATTCTAGTGAATCTTGACTACTAATGGTGGGGGAAAAAATTCTTCCCTGGGGAAATGTGCCTAATCTCATTGGCATGTGGTTAAGCCTAGCAATAAAGGAGACCGAAAAAAATGAGTATTCTGTTTTCTGGGTATTATGATTTTCTTACGTTGTTTCCCCTGTAAATATACTTTGATATGGATAGTTCTATCCTGAAGATTTACTGGGGAATAATCTTCAGAGTTAAGCCTGTAATGAAGGGAGACAGGTAGGACTTTGTAGAAGCAGCAGCTAGCTTGCAATGAATGTGGTTGCAACTGAAACCTTACCTGAACTCTTGGGGACTCTGGAGCTCAGGTGACCTTTCAGAATTGTCACATGTAGAGGCAAGGGGCCTAGGTCTTTGTCATCCTAACTCACTCTGTCATTATTTGTGGGCTTCCCTTGGGAAGAGACATTGCCTTGGGGAAGGTAGTTTCCTACAACCTAGGAGAGTTCCTAATGAAGGACTATGCCATGAGTGATCAATAGCAGTTATCCCCAGCAGCTGGAAGATGTATGTATCCAATATGAAGAGGGAATCTGGCCAGAGCTCTATGATATGCAATAGAGGGTAGAAAAGACAAAGGAAAGAGGAGTTGAGAGTAGGCATTGGGTGAGTTTATCTGCCACACTGAAAATGTGTATTTTGTGTATTTACTCTTTTATATTTAACAGTGTTTTCCAAAAATTTTAAATTAAGCACATATTCCTTTTGAAATCATAAGACTTCTGAACACTTAAAGTAAAATGTATCTACACATATGTGGATATACAGAGAGAGCGAGTGAGAGAGAGAGAGAGAGAGAGAGAAGTGCACAGTTCATCCATAGTATAATTGTGGAAGAGAAACGAGTCTTTTTTTTAACTTACCCAGGGATTTAAAATGACTACAGTACTTAATTAAAAGTGACATATATGAAGTAAAATCTTTGACTTGGTAAATTTATTCATGTTATTTTTGCTTTACAGGCATACTTAGTTAAACATAAAAGGACACACAGTATTAGAATGATTCTTGTTACAGAATGTGTCTTTTTAAGGTAGTTACGAACTCCCAAAGTACAGGGTTGCATAGTGACTTCTAAATAAATACTTTGAGTTTTATCTTTTTACTGGAGAATATGAAAAAGTGGAGAGTTAGAAGGATTTAAAGTTATATTATTGAGTCATACTCTAAAATATAGGATGTGTTTCCACTAACTGGACATATTTGAGGGGACCACAAATATGAAATCCTTTGGGTTAGTCATCTTCATGGAAGATAAGCAAAATATAACAGTAAAGAAAGTTCATTCTCTCTGGATTCCAATATCTATACTGCCATTTCTCCTTTTTTCAAATCATACTGCTTCATCTATTCATAGCGCAACCTCTACTTCATCAGCACCTGCTGACAGAGCAAGGATAAATATGAATACTTTATCGGACCCACTAATAAAACTGGCCACTGTAACTAGGATGCAGATCCCGAAATAATAAATTTTTTTTTCAAAACTATCTTAAATACTCACTGTAACTCATAATATTTAACTGGAGGAGCAATTATAATTGATTTCTTTTTCTATGGCTCAACGAATGTACCATAGCATTTGAGGCTTTTCCCTCATGAATTTGTGGCTCCCAAAACAGTGATTTTAGGTACACTTACTGCATTATAGCAAAATATTCTATTCAATTTACTAAACGTAGATATAAAACTAGCCCCTGGCTCACAGACTCTATTTCCAAAGCAACAGGAAATGAATTATTCACCAACAGAGAAAGCACATGAATATATCTTTAAAATGAAAAGGTTAAAAAAAATCGTGTTGTTTATTATGTTTTATTTACCACAGAGACAGTGATGTGAACAGAGCAGAATGTATGAGGGATTTTGCATGTCACAAGATGGGACAGCTAATGAGAGGGGAAGGAAACTGTGTGACGAGAATAATGAATGGGCGGGGGAGAAAAGAGAAAAGAATGGTAGTTCAGAGCCCAGAAATCAATAAAGGTAGGTCATCTGTGATGCCTGGAGATACCAGAAAGGACCAGCTGTGATCATAGCAGTACATTGATTCTGTAGAGACTGAATTCAGTTTCAGAGAAGGAATGATGATGGGGTGGGCATTGAAAAAAGAGGATGTGGAAGATGAATGGAGGAAGACAGCTGGGACTAGCATTAGTTTATGTATGGGAAAAGAAAGAGTAACATATTTTAGCCTATTAATTTCAAGTGAATAGATTAAGCCTATTAATTTCAATTGAATGTGATTGCCTGCCCCCGCCCAGAAGTCCACCTCTAGAGTTGGGACCCAGGCGGGGGTCGGGGTGGGGTGGAGCGGCAGGAGGATATTACATTCAATTAAAGTCCGCTTCTAGAAGATGCGGGGAAAATACATTCATTTGAAATTAATAGGCTTAATAGAATGTGCTGGGAAAGAGGAAATCAAGAATTGCACTTGAGTTGCCAGCGACCCTTAAAGATGTCTGCAAAGCAAATTTAAAAACAAGTCACTTGCAGGAACAGTTTCTAGTTCTTAATAAGATAATTCAGAATTTGAGATGAAATTATGAACAAAGATTGCAAGAGGGATTTTGCTAAGCTAAAAACCCTTGCAGAGAATGCCTAGAATGGCATTGCTTAGATTTAAGCTTTTTCTTGGAAATGTGAGAAGTGGCACAGCTGACAAGTCTTGTCTTGTTCTTCCAGTGGTGGAAGGTGATAATGAGCCATCAGGGTCTAAACGGTAGGCTGTTAGAAGGAAGAGAAACATTGTGCCTGGACAAGCAGCGTAATTAGCCCTCAAGCAATCCAGCCATGGTTGTGGTTTTATGCAGGGATGGCAGCTGCCCATTAGTGTTAATTAACCAACAGGAGAGAGAGATACGAGATGTGGGTGTGCTTTCCAAAGACTGGCAGCCAAGGGAAGGAGGGATCCACAGTAGTCAGAGGCTGAAGGTGAGGGTAGGACTCTAACCTGGGTGATGAGAAATGAACTGGACTTTTACTGGCGTTCTCTGTTTCTGGCTACTGAGCATCCGGGACACTTTGTACTCTGTGTCCCAAGAGGGAGGTGCTCATTAAGGTTACCATCTCATAGGTGAGAAAGCTCAGCCTCTGCCCTCAAGAGCCAGGGAAGGAAGCAACCTGTCTCCTGACTTTTGGAACAAAACTGCATACACTGAGCAAAGCCAGAACGCTGTGGGATTTCTTTCTTCAGAGACTGAGCGTGACAATGGTTTGAAAGGCTCCAGGTGCAGTGCAAGCAAGCCAGCTTCCTGAAACAGGGTCAAAAACTGGACTAGTTGATGGCAAATGCCCTCCAACTCCTGTGGTCTGCTCAGACTCAGAGCCTTGGAGCAATGCTGGTGAGAATCCAGGCCTGGCTGGTGCAGCCATGTAGTGCCATGTGGCTGATGTACATGGAACTACCTTGAATGCAGCATTGCTTTCTTGAATTTTGATTTAAGTTTCATGTTACTTGAGATAAGAATTGAAACCAACTAAATACATAGTAAGTGTTGTAATAAGGATAGAAATAAAATGGCATACAATGTAACTTTCAGTATTTGCAATAAGTTTTCATTAGACCATTCACTATTTCTTAAAGAGAATTTGTATTTAAACCAAACATTTCTGATTTATCCAAAAATCTTCTGATACTGGGATTTATTAATATTAAAATTTCTATGTTTTCTATTAACACATTTTTATATGACAATCTTATTTTTAGAGTTTTAAAAAACAATTCATTTGATATATAGAAACTGTCTTTAAGACTTTTTAAAATTATCCAGCTAACATTTTTTAAAGCTTCACTGCATTATCTCCTTATTCTGAAGCCCATCAGCATTTAGTGTTTTACTCATTTAGTATAGTATACACTGTCATTTAAATTTTTTTCATTATTCATAGCTCTAAATGTCTTGTGTATTTATATCTAAATCTTTCATTTCTTGAAGCATGGTAACTACCTTTTCTCCATCTTCTCTTCTTCCTCCACTGCCTGATAGATAATACATATATGTGGATTTTGTTGTTGTCTTTAGGCCTCTGTAAAGAGATTAATCATAAATATGTACAGAGAAGACAATGTGAAAAATATTTTATTTGCAATGTTGGGTTAAATGTATTCAACAGAAGCTTTAAGAACCCATTGCTTGCAATATCTAGAACCAAAAAGAGGAGTAAGATGGTTTCCATCTTCAAGGATTTCACAGTTTATCCTTGTGGAAATAGAATCAATATGTTGATTTGCTCTAATTATGAGAGGTTAGTATACAAGATCTCTCCTTACTCCTCCCTCCTTCCTTCTAGAGCTACTGGGAACCATAAATAATATATATTTTAAAAAACTACTAAGATTACACTGCAAGTGTCTTATCCAATCCTCTAGTAATGGCCACTACTCACAGTATGTGTCCAGTATTTCAGTGTGCTGTAGAGGTACAGGGATAGTTAAGATTAAACCTATAATAACTTATGCCCCTGCTAATGTTAAAGGACCTAAATCTTTTATTTTCTTTTAATTCTATATTACATAATTAGCTATACTTCATTTTTATCATATAATTAAATGCAGAACACATTCAAGGAGCCCTCATGAGATTCAGGGACCCAATAATGAGGGAATATGAAATCATAGTATTTAATAATGGCACGTACACACATTTGTAAATTTTGCTGGGACTTCATATATACATACACAAACGTGCTTGACCCACTTCCACTGCACACACACTTACACAGAGTCTCTATCATACATACACATACTCTGTGTTCTTTCAATTTGTCTTACTCATTATTGGCCATTTATACTCAAAGACAAGGGGTTCTCTCTGGGATTATAATTATGATAGATTTCAAAGCTTCTTTGCCTATTTCCTTCAAAGTCATAATAAATAGATGCCTACAGGAAAAAAATAGCTTCACAGACTATTGTTATGGTGTCTTCCAAGATAGAAGTTGCCAGATGATTGATTGCCAACTGTTATTCTACTAAGAGGCCCGTTCTTTTGTGAAAGTAAGGAATGAATCTGGGTGTGTATTTCATGATTAGTTAGGGAATCAGGTGATAGTGATGGTCTCATCCACATCCAGGAAGTTTACGAAATTGCAATTCAATTAACTTTGTCCTATACAACACCTTCTGTTCCCATGGTAGCATTTGAACAGTGCAATATGTACAAAATATGCTGATTCAGAATTAGACTCACTAAAAACTTTATATTGGCTTTAATATATTGTCTCTCTCTTTAAGAAAATCCCTTCTCTTTCTGCCATATGAGAAATCAGGTCACTGGTCATAAAATTGCTTTGAAATTTGATGGCAATTTCAATGATAATGAAAGCTAATTATAGCATTGTTTTGACATCTACCCTTTACACAATGATCCTATTAATAAATACTTATTAGACCTGCATGCTTCATATTTATGCTTGACCTCAGCTGACAACAAAGTATAACACTAGTTCAGGAAACAACACTTAATCCTGTCTTTAATTTATAGTTTCTATTTGTTTCATTCTTTGGTAGTTAAATAGATTTTATTTGGTACTGTTTGTTATATTAAATTTACTAGGCAGGTGACACATACTTTTATCCTTTGAGTGGTGGTTCTGAGGTGAATAATAGCTTAATTTAGAGAGGGACCTTGAATAAACTATCTAGCTGGTTTTACCATTATAATTTACATCACACAGCAATATGAGGTGTGTGTGTCCATTTACAGTTATATATTGTTCCAAACTAAAAGGGAAATAAATTTGGTAAAATGGGACTCTTAGAGCAGTCTACATTGCAGACTTCAATTTGAGCTATGTAACATATATTTCTCATAATTTATTGGAAGCAATAATACTGTAACAGCCAAATATGTTTGAGTTTGTGTGTATGTGTGTTTTCATCTTATTTGCTTCTTTTGTGATGGCACATTCTGACACAGCATACTGATACCTCTTTCGCAGAACAATGTTGACATATATCCACTTAGACAAATGAATATTTTCATCTTTAATGACTTATTTGAGAGGAACAAGAAGTTCAGACACAAATTTGAATAGAATTGGAGGTGTGAGTAAGATAGGAAAAAGAAAGAAATGTAGGACCATATTACAATTATTCAATTATAAGAGTCATTACCTTATATCTGCTGCAGACACACACACACACACACACACACACACACACACACACACACACACACATCATTCACAGAGTACCTTTCCAAACATGTTGAATTTAGATTCATTATTAAGATCAATATTGGCTGGTCTGATTTTGTCATTGATAATAAGCTTTAATTGACTTGTTTTTGTGCCATTATTTGACATTAAGACAAGGTAAAACCAGTGCCTGGTTTCCCTACTGTGAATTCCCAATCATTTTTGTGAATCATCATTTTAAACATAACAGCATATGAGACCATGAAAACTATTTTCTGCTTAGCGGCATTTTTTTCTGTGTAATCATTATATATGTATATTTTCTGGAAACCTTATTTATAAATGGTTCAATATCTTTAGGCTTTGCAATAAGTGTCATGATTAATACAATTATCTTGATTGGTCGTAAAAATTCACATACAGGTGTAGACAGGTTTTGTTCTCTTCAATGATTCATTTTTATTATAATAAGCCAAATTATAAATTATTAAGAATATAGAAAAGGAAAGTTGAACTCACCTTGATTTTCACTCCTCAGAAATCATCACAATTGCCATTTTGGGGAGGATCATTTTGGATAGCACATTTCCATATGCATACACAAAAGCTTCCCATCTTTCATAAATGAGATTATTACCTGTTCTATTTGTCATTGGTGTGTTCCCATGTCAATACATATAGAACTATTTCATCAGTCACTTTTTTTTTGTAAATTAAAAACTAATTTCATTGTTAATATAGTGAAAAATATACTTGGAAGAACTTCAGTCAATATAGAAACATAGTTAAAAGGGGATACTTCTCTTCATAGCAATAGTAATCCTACCTTCTCTCCCATATATAACTCAAATTAACAGTGGGAATTTATCACTGTAGACATTATACTTTGCATTTATACATAACTTTAAATAAATTTTTTTTGTTTTGTTTTGAGACAGAGTCTCGCTCTGTTGCCCAGGCTGGAGTGCAGTGGCGTGATCTTAGCTCACTGCAAGCTCCACCTTCTGAGTTCACGCCATTCTCCTGCCTCAGCCTCCCGAGTAGCTGGGACTACAGGTGCCCGCCACCATGCCCGGCTAATTTTTTGTATTTTTAGTAGAGACGGGGTTTCACCATGTTAGCCAGGATGGTCTTGATCTCCTGACCTTGTTATCCACCTGCCTCTGCCTCCCAAAGTGCTGGGATTACAGATAGGCGTGAGCCGCCACACCCAGCCCTATAATAAGTAAATAATTTTAAATGGAATCATATCTTCCATTCTGCAGTATCTCACTTAAAATTATATACTTGAGACATTTTATAGCAGCAGAAAATTTATTTCCTTTTCACAGAATCATTATGTAATTTATTCTTCACTGTTAAATATTTACATTCATTTTTGCTTTTACAAATAAAGTTTTCACGCGGCTGTGACTCTATTCACATATGCAAGTATTTCTGAACGACAGATTACATTAAGTTGAATTGCTACAGTTCTGAACATTTTAAATTTTCATAGATGAAGCTAAGTTGCTCTCTGAAAAGTTGGCCATTTACCTCCCAGTTGTGTCCCCATATTCTCAGCAGTATTGGATAGTATCAAACGTTTTACATATTTCTGATCTGACAAGCAAAAAAACGTAATTTTCTTGCATTAGTTGCATATCCTACTTAATAAATCAAGAGGTAGACTGAGAATCTTTTCATTTATTTATTAGTCATATTTCATATGTAAAGTCTGTTGATACTTAGGAGCTATTTATACTTATGGATAATATTTTTATTATCAAATATAAAAACACATTTTTGCCTATCTTTTGTATTTTAACTTTATTTTCAATATTTTGACATTTAAAAATTTTTATGTAGTAATATATTCTCGTCTTTTTACATACATTGTACTTTTTTCCTGAAAGTAGATAGCAGGAAATTGGGCCATCACCAATATGTTTTTCCCATTACCCTGAAAAACACTAAATTTTTGTGCTTTTAATTATTGGCACATAATACTTTTCTTCGTTCTTTTTTTTTTTTTTTTGAGATGGAGTTTCATTCTTGTCACCCAGGCTGGAGTGCAATGACGTGATCTCGGCTCACTGAAACCTCTGCCTCCTGGGTTCAAGTGATTCTCCTGCCTCAGTCTCCCAAGTAGCTGGGATTACAGGCATGCACCACCAAGCCTGGCTAATTTTTCTGTTTTTTAGTAGAGATGGGGTTGCATCATGTTGGTCAGGCTGGTCTCAAACTCTTGACCTCAGGCGATTCGCTCGCCTCAGCCTCTCAAAGTGCGGGGATTACAGACGTGAGCCACCACACCCGGCCCATTCCCCTTTTTTATAAAACTTATTTGACAGCCTTTCATATATTCTTCCAAATGCACATTAAAATTTACCTAAGTTCAATATAGCTCTATAAATTTAATAGACAAATTTTGTGAGAGATAACATTATATTTTACAATACTGAGTTTTTCCATCCAGGAATCTGATATTTCTCACTAGTCATTCCATTCTTTTTTTACATCATTAAGTAAAATTTAATACATATATACATATGCACACATATCTATAATTGTGTTTATTTCAATAGATTATACTACTATGAAATTTATGATATTTAGTTACTATAACAAATTTTGTCATGAAAACTTTTATAATATGTAGAAAAATATATTATTCATCTCTCATTCATTCTGCTTGAAGAAGCGTTACTGATTATTCAATAGTAATAACAGTTTTCAGATAATCTTGCATTCCCTAGGTAGACAATTTTGAGACCTGGGAATAAATATAATTATTTGTTAATATTTGCAGCTATTGCTTTTTTTTATTCATTTAGATTTACTAGAACCTTGAGTAAAATATTGATTAACCTCCATAATAGTGGGAATGCTTATCTTAATCTTGACTTTTGAGCATGACACCTCCTGGAAATTTCTGGATTTTGTTTTAGATTAAGAATTATTCTTCCTATTCATAGATTGCTAAGGTTTTGAGTTTGTTTTTTAGTGTAGTTTTGCTTCACTTTAATCAGAATAGGCATAAACCTGTCATCAATGCTTTTTAAAAATCTATTGATATCTGGTTAAACAAGGAATTTCATTGTTAGATCTCTCAATCATGAGTCATTTGTTCATTCTGGGAATAAACGGCATTGTCTTGCTTTATTACTAGTTTTTATTACACAGTTGAATTAAATTGGCTAATATTTCATCTACAAATTCATGTTTAAATTAATAGAAAAGTTGCCTGATAGCTCTGCTCCTTTGTCTAATTTCTGTCTAATTTTGTTATCAGTTATATAAGCAGTAAAACAAAATTATTGAAATGGAAAGAGGTCTAGAAATGAAGTCAATCTGTTCCTCATCTTATAGATGGATGACCAAAGACAGAGAGGTAAAGCAAAACTAATATCAGAGACCGGATTGTGTGATTGAGGATTCATAAAATTTGGGAAGCAGCTTGAGTTGCAAAGTTCAAGAGAATATGAATTTCCTAAGTAATACTTTATCTCCATGTAACACTCTTACTACAGTCATCTCTATGAAGTTCACCTACCTCTATCTTGTTATAGTATTTGGAGACTTAGAGTTTTAGTCTTAGATCCTTTCACGTGTCCCTTTAAATAGATTGTGCTTATTGAGATTCACTTTCATTGATTTTGACTTCTATGATTTCCCTGACCGTTCCCAGCCCACATAATAGGTGAATAATCAATATTTGTTAGTTGATGAAATTGTTTCCCTGCACTTTGCTATGTGCTTTTACAGCACAGTTATACTAGTTAAATATTCTACAGAACCCGTAATTCATAGTCATTTCTTATTACTACCAAGGGAAGCAAAGCAGCACTGCTTCACTAGGAGAAAGAGAAGGGCCGACTTGTTAGCCAGAGGTCACTCGGGTGCTAACATGGGGAGATCACAGCTCTTTCTGCCATTATCAGAAGCAGAGCATATATTACATTCTGAAATAGACAATGAAGCTTCCGGATTTGTTGACGGAAGTTACTGTGTCTCTTTCCATCTGCCACACTTGCCAGCATTTGGCATCCAGCTTGGGCCCTTTGAAGAGTTACTTTACTTGATTAAAAATAAATAAATTAAAAGCTAAATTGGGACCTATTCAGTAGTTCCAAATTTGGTATCTTAAGTGAAGGTAAAACTTGAAAGAAGCTGCCCCTGAAGCCTTGTTAAGTATGATGTCCAGACTAGAAGAGAAACATGTTACTTTTCTTTGAAGTCCAGTTGTCTAAGCCTTTGTAGAATATTGCAAATAAATTTCAAAGGAAAAATTTCATTCTCCTTTATTTCTTGTCCTGAATTTCTGCTGCTGTCTCCTCCCTTCAAACCCATTTTTCTTCCTTTTTTCATCTCATGTTCATCAAGAAGATGATACATTCTCAAGCATACTGATTCAGACATTCATGCATTCATTCACTCCCTGAAGAACTATTTATTGATTATCTACTGTGTGTCGGGTACTAGGCACTGTGGGCTGAATGAGGAGCAAATACAGGTGTGGTCCCTGCTTTTATAAATCTGGGGAAATGTATGCTAATCAAATAATCTCCCCAAGTGAATATATAATTACAAATTCAGAGTCATGCTCTGAAGGAAAAATCTGACTTAGGTGGGCAGAGGTTTCAGGTATTCTGTGTGGAGGTGGAGGACAGTGTTGGTGAAAAACTTTCTAAGGAATTACGTTTGAGCAGAGATCTGATGGATAGCAGTTAAGCAAGTATAAGTGGTTTGAAAGTAGCTGTGAAAAGGGAGGAAGAGAGCATTCCAGCCAACAGAGAACAGTATGTACAGATGTTTTCTGGCAGAAGCAAGCATTGATGCACAAAAGTACATTGATACAGCTGAAGCACAGAGAGAACAAGAACTACACATGATGACTCTTGGGCCGCACTGCAAGATCTAGCAGGGATGGGGGTATGATGTGGGTATGGGAAGGTGATGATGGGGAAACCAAATTTGCATCTGAAAAAAATTGTGGGCTGCAATGTGAACATATCATAGAGAAAGAATATTTGTTGACAACAAAAGCTAAAATTGGAACAGGAATAAAATAAAGAAAACTGATCAAAATCTTACCTAGGGTAGAGGACAGCAAAAGTATAGGTTGGTGCAAAAGTAATTGCGGTTTCTGCCATTTAAAAGTAATCGCAAAAACTGCAATCACTTTTGCACCAACCTAATACATGATTTGGGATATTACTGAGAGATAAAATGTTTTAAAATGGATATATGTGAGAATGTGAGAATGAGTATTATCCAAGCGACCTGTAGCTCTCTGCCTTGAGTCATAAGACTCATGGGGCTACTTTACCCCATACACAGTCCTCTGTCCATGCCCGGCTAGTTTAACCATCATCATTTCACTCGAACACTCTAGGAATGATTAGCATGGTTGTCTCTGTGGCTGAATTGGATATTTTCAGGGATATCTTACTTGTCCTCTCAGCATTTGATACATGATATCATCTTCTTGAAACCTTTTCTTCTCCTGGTCTCCATGACATCACAGTATAGTGGGTCACCTTTCTTATCTCTGGCCACTTTTTCTAAGACTCATTGAAGGAGTAACCTCATGTTTCTGCCTAACAAATATTAATATCTTATATACTCCAAGAACTTTTTCTCCTCACATAATATCTAATTACCATGAATAAAATAGTAACTTCTTAATATCTCTACTCTACTGAAGACCCCCTTTTAACTACCCATCTAACTATATATAGTTTATGTCTTCTTATGTATCTCAGTGGCAACTCAAACTCAAAGTATCTAGTTCAACTCTTGCTATCTCCCACCAACCTGAAGAACTTCTAGTGTTCCATCTATCAGTGATTTGGCTAGTGACTGTAGTTTTGCTACTTGCTACCATGTCCAAGGAGCATAGACACCATTTTTCCTTCTTCATGCTTCTTCACAAGCTTTTATGAACCGCCATTCATTTCTAAATTCAGAAAGAAGTCCAAGTCTCCTTTGCCAATACAAGTTAAAAATAAATAACCTGTTTCAGCTAGATTATTTCCACACCTATATTCAAAGTTTTTCTCTGTTTATTTGTATCTTTGCTACAGATTTGTCAAATCTTGATGTTTCCAATGAATATACATAGCCAGACTGAAATCCACTCAGGGCAGTTAAGTTTAATAACCTAAGGACTTCCTTTTCTCAGCTATTTCTCCCCATAACCTAAAGCAATAATTTTTACCTTTATATTAATATGGTACAGAATTAGGATCATTTTTATTAGGAAGGAGTGGAAGAAAGGACACAGCTTCCAATGAACAGATTAAGTTGTACACAGGACTTTAAAAAATAGAATTCACAAAATGTGTTAATTTCAGACACAATTGACAGCAATTTATATTGATGATTTAGTTCCAGATAGAGATAAATTATTATTTTTATTTATTTACATAGACGAAATACTATTTTCAGGATATTTAACTGGATGGGAAAAATATTTTTAAAAAAATATATCATCGTCTTTAACCTCAAGCAGCTCACCATCTGGTAGATACATAAGTGAGCTTAGGGAGAATGAGAATTTGCTATAACACGAGAGTGTGGGAAGATGAAGATATGGATCCTGGGCATCTGAAAATAGTTTGTGGAAGAGACAATATTTGATCCAGGCCTTGAAGTATAGGTATGATTTTCAAAGAGTATGTGAGGGGTGGTTTTCAAACAGAATAAACAGCTTTCTGAAAGATAAACTCAAAAATGATAAATTATTTTCTTCAAGAATTAGATGTTCTCTTGTACCTGATACATCACATGTTCTAATAGACACTGAAGAATTAGATCGTCAAAGGAAGACACTTATCTATATTTGCAGGAAGTGAAATGACTGTCTCCTTCCTTGCATTTTTCCCTGACACTAGGACACGCAGGCTGACTAAACCCAGAGGCAGGCATTTAATGAGAAGGTGCCTTTCACAGAAATAATTATGGTTATACATTACCAGCTTTCAACTTTGCTGAAAGTATCCATCTGAGATTAGTACATTCCTGGAGTATAAGTTTCTGGCTCAGTACTTACTAAGAATCGTGGTTCTCTGGTTGTATGTAAAATAAAATACATTTGGCTTACTAAAAAAGAAAATAAAGACTTTATTGGAAGACACAAGATAATGCACATAAATAAAAATGAAAGCAGGCTAATATTCCACAGAACAAAGAGTGATTCAGGGCTGTAGGTGGCAGTAGTAAGTGATGGATATGCCCAGGCTAAACCTAGGGGAGGACCAGGATCCTTGATTGACAGTCGTACCAAGACTTTACACCACTAGGTTAGAGAAAGAGCTGTTCTCCGAGGGAAATCGGTGTTATTACCAAAAGGAGGAATGGATTTTGGATGGAAGGCCAGAAATATCCTATACTTGAATTTCTTATTTCAGTTTTTAACTTTTTCTCTGTTTCTCAAGTAGAAGTTAAAGTCATTATTTCTTGCCTCTAATTTGTGAAGCTTTCTATTTAACTTCCTATGCTATCCCGTAAATATTCAGGTCATTCTTTTTTAGACTTTCACCTCAGCACATTTATCTTCAGGAAAGAATGTCTATTCAAACAAATAAAAATTAACCAAAATCCTAGTATCTATCTGTGTGTTGCCATGTGTGTATTGTTGTTGTTGTTGTTGTGTGTGTGTGTATTGGGGGTGGGGGAGGTGGTATATCAGAATCACCTGGGAGAACTTTTAAAAAATCTAAGTATACATCCCTTACACCTCTGACTTCCATGCATATACACACTTAATAAATCAGAATATCTTGACAGAAGGCAATTGAACTTTTCTTTTTAATAGTTATTTACTGGTGATTCTATTATTCTTACCATCTCTCTTATCCCACAATTTGAGGACTATTGATTTGAATTTTCTGTAGACCCCATTTTATTTCCATTATCAAAGATATTTGCCGTTCTGGATTCTAGAACAAGTAGGAGAAAGTTGAGAGAACTATTTCATCTCCTTATAAAGAAGAACTTCATAACTTGTGTAACTTTGTAACTTTGGGCTGTCCTGCAATGGGACTAGACTGCCCTGCAAGACAGTAAATTCTCTGTCTCTGCAAGTGTTTACACAAGAGTTGCATGACCAACTGCCAGATGGGAAAATGCATGAAAATGAGACGGTGACCTTTCTCCCCCATTGAGAGCTAGGACACGTGGTGACATGATATAACAATTAACTATGTGAACAATATATAAACAATGAATGTGTGACAATGAAAATCTCAGCAAACATCGAGGTTTGCTTCGTGTTCTGGAGAGACCACATTACAGGTAAATACCCGTGTGGGAACTTCTCGGTGACAGACTGCATGATGTGTGATAAGCAGCTGTCCAAATAGTGTACTCATTCCTAACAATGATTCCATTTCAGTTGTCTAAGATGACTGAGAACACTACCAGTGCTCCTGAGATTTCAGATAAAACTTAATACTAGAATGTTAAAACATACCATGTGCTGACATTCAATATATTTAACATAGAATATCTTTACCAGATTAGAAAAAAAAAATAATGATGAAAAGCAGACTTAACCTATAGTATAGTAGATATTTGTAAAGGGTCATTGGGGAAATTCCCCATCTCAAAATATCTGTTTTATTGCTGTCCCTGGCTCTACCACTAGTGAGTCATTCTTTTATGTCAAGCATGCTCATTCTCCTGACCTTGATAGAGAGTGAGGGACGGAACTAGCCTAGGGGTCAGGATTCTACAACGCCAGGCTCCACAACAGGGAATTTCTCACCAGAAACCCTGGGTTAGAGAGTGAAGGATACTATGTTCTCTGCTGAGTGAAAGGAAAGACTCAAAGTCCAGCAAATGGAAATCATGACAGAAACATACTAACTAGTGTACAGAACTGGAACATGTGCCTTGGCCCATGGCTGTAATCCTAGGACTTTGCGAGACTGAGGCGGATGGATCGCTTGAGCTCAGGAGTTGGAAACCAGCCTAGCCAACATGGCAGAACCCCATCGCTACAAAAAATACAAAAATTAGCCAGGTGTGGTGGCGCACACCTGTAGTCCCAGCTACTTGAGGGGCTGTGGTGAGAGGATTGTTTGAGCCCAGGAGGCAGAGGTTGCAGTGAGCCTAGATCGAGCCACTGCACTCCAGCCTGGGTGATGGAGCAAGACTATATCTCTAAATAAATTAATTAATTAAAAAATGAACTAGGAACCAGAAAGAAGGGAACAAATATCAACACTATTGTTCAGGTGAGGAATTGTCTGGCCAGGCGTTTTCATTTACAATGTTTTTTAGAGCCCAAATAGGGCAGTAAGGTCAGCTATGTTTAAAGGGCCTAGAATATACCATACGTTTTAGAGGACAGAAGAAATGGTGGGAAGGAAAGAGCTGCAAGAGAGGGATGCTAATACAAAACTTCACTCTCCTGTCATATCAAGACGCATATCCCTGTTTGAAGACTTCTTGTTTGTTTTTAAATTACTACAATATTGGTAATTATTTTAAGGATATAATTTAATCTTTTGTAACAAATGAAAGAACATTTTGTCCCAGGTTTCTCTTTTCAATAAATGTGTAAATTTAACTAACTACCTTTCGTCCCGTTTATTTAGGATAATTTAGCTTCTGCTTTTTGTAGACTTGGTGAAGGCCGTAGTACAATATCAATAAAAAGTCTGGTCAATCATTTCACTGCAAGAATGCTTTTCAAGACTTTCTTCAGGGTAGCAAAAAAGACACACACATATTGCTAGTTAATAGTCGCCCTGCCATTGGTTGATTTGAGTATGTTTTATCCCCCTGCTTAATTTTGTTTTCTTATTTATACAATATAGGATTAGAGAGTGGGGTTAGAGGTCACAAAATGGTGACTTATGAACTAAAGTAAGCCAACAGACGTTAGTTTGGCTAAGACATTGAGTTTTTCCTTTCATTTGGCTTGTTTTAACGAATGCCTTTCAGCGGGGCATACACAATCATTTTGTTTGGGGACCCACCACCCCACCCTACCGCTGAGTCAATGGAGACTCAATGTTTGTATCCCCTGCAGGGCTCTTGAAAGCATTTGAGTTTGTAGCTCTTGGGTCAGATATACTGTTAAATTTCTTTAGGCTCCTGAGGCTTCCATTCTACAAAACCTCTGAGAGAGTGAAATTTCTTTTTTTTCTTTTATTCTTTTTCTTTTCCATTAGTTGAGAGATAGATTAAATGGAAGGCAGTTCATACATGGTGAAGGCCACCAGGTATCAGACTCTCCCCATACATTTTCTCATTGAATTCTCAAAGCATCCCAGTGAGGTAGTCATTATCATAACCATTTTATAGGTGACAAAACAAGGTCAAATAATTTAATATCTTGCTCATGATCAGAAGCTTATTAACTGTGGGATTGGGTTCACACCCAGATCTGTTTGTCTCCAAAAACTCCCGATATCCTTGTTTCCCTTAGTGAGCAGAAACATGCTACAGAGATCTTATGAATAGTAACAAAGCTTTGCCCAATTTTTTCCCAGATACACAAAGGATATCAAATATATCATTGTCTTTATCATTGCAAGGAGATACTTGATCTAATAATTTTTCTATCTTTTAAAATATCTCTGTCAATTGTTTTATACTTTAACACATTGCAGTTTTTCCTGCTAAGATCTAAAATACATCCAGTTGTGGAGAAACCACGCATTAGCCACATGCAGTAGAAATAAACAACATATGACTTTGGATCACTATTTTAAGAGTACCACAAAATGTTATTGAAATGGATAAATATCTAAAACTATTTTTACAAAACATCTTATTTGCCGGTTGTATTCTTTGACCAGAGGGAATTACATTTCTACTGTTCTTGGGAACATACTTGACTAAAGAGCCATGCAGAATTTAGGAAGAATCATCATTAGAAGAAATTTGGCTTTCATTCACACATGGATGTCATGTTAGAAAATACGTCACAAAATCATTCACATTTGAAATGTAAAGATCGTTTATTTCTAACACTTGTCTGTTTTGTCACAGATACTAAGTATCTTAAAATTTGACCTTGTTTGTACAAAATAGCACTAAAACTGCACTTACTTTGAAATATACTCTATTACGTAGAAACTTTATTTGACAAAACAGTTCTTGTAAGGAGAAGTTCAGGTATGTGCAGGCATAGAATAAATGAAGACAAAAAGAGTGTTAGTATGATGAGACTGAGAAGAAAACTTCAAGTAGAAAACACAACTTTCAGTTGTGTTGTATTTTCATTAGAGGGTTGTATAAAATTAATTCTCTTAATATGGACACAAACTGTGTTTAACATAATTTCCATACTATGTCAGTCACTTAATTGGCTTTTAATAAGCCTAGTGGCTAGCCAATGTCTGGAAGAAGAATGCATATTTTCAAAAGGAAAAAGAAGAAAATGAGGATACATTAAATATGAGTAAGTAAAGTAAAAGAGTATCTACAAAGGACAGTTTTCTGTAATTTCTAAGCTTTGGGTTAACCATCATTCTTGTAATTTGACCACATTGAGCCAATGATTTTTATTTTTATTTTTTTTACTTTAAACAAACAGTGCTCAAATTTACAGGTCAGTATTTTTTGCAAATGCAGTGTAAATTAATATAATACATATTTAAAGCAATTAAACTGTCAAGTTTCACTTTTAGTGATTGGGGTTTGGGGAGTAGAAAGGGGCACAAAAACTGTTGCCCTTTTCAAATAACTCACAAATGTGCTAATTATGTGTCAGATATGAAAGTTGAGGCATGGTGACCTTCAAGCCAACAAAAGACCTTTTCAAGTAAGCCATCCCCATGTACATTAATGAAGTGAACAATGCCCTTCCACAGTTAAATAATGTATGGCTGTTATTTCATTATATGTGAATGAAAACCAAGGAGTTATTTCACTGGTGGCATATTAAAATAAATGTTATAAAAAAGCAAATACTGTAAATCCATTTCAATAACATTTTGTGGTACTCTTAAAATAGTGATCCAAAGTCATATGTTGTTTATTTCTACTGCATGTGGCTAATGCGTGGTTTCTCCACAACTGGATGTATTTTAGATCTTAGCAGGAAAAACTGCAATGTGTTAAAGTATAAAACAATTGACAGAGATATTTTAAAAGATAGAAAAATTATTAGATCAAGTATCTCCTTGCAATGATAAAGATAATGATATATTTTATAGATCAGAGAAAACATTGCCTCTGTCCATAAGCCTTACTCTGTTAGTAAGAATAATGTTGAACAAGAGTGAGGTTCAGAGGAAGGGAAAATAATCTCCCACTCTTTATCGTGGCTCTTTCATGGTCGGAAGAAAGTATTTATAAACCTTGGATTTAGGTCATGGACATAATGGTAATTAAAAGAGCACTCATTTTGTTGGAAGAAAATGTAAATTTCAAAAGCAATAATATAAGAGAAATTTGGGTGTCACTAATGCTTGAATCAAATGCACTGCTGGAATGTCAAACAGTACCCATGAAGTTGTAGTGGAAAATCAAGAGCAGGAAGAAGTTAATTATCTTGTATTTGTTCAGCTTTGTAGTGTATTTGATACAAACAAAACATATAAATATACAGTCATACTTAATGCAACTTAAATATGAGTAATAGACCTCTGGGAAATAATAAACCAATTACTAATTTAAAATAAATCACAATCATATGAGATTCCAAAAACCTATTAGCATTCAATCCATAAACATTTTTTTTCCAGTCTCATAATAGCTTCTTATTATGGGTTAGATATGGATACCAAGAGACTGTACAGGGTTTACAGATTCACTCACTAGTCTCTCCTCATTTTAAACAATTCTCTAGGTCCTTCTATTGTTATTTGCTTTGATAGATTATCTGAATTCTTTCATAAAATGGATATCAGTGATGTTTTTGAGAATGTTCTTTGTCATTGAGATTCTCAATGAATGTGTACATGCTCTTGTTCAGTATAAGTGTTGCTGCATTTCCTTGATAATCTAAAATAATTTTCATTATTTTGGATTGTATTTAAGGTGGCAAATCTTGCTTGTTCCATGTCAACAAATGAAGATGGAATTAAAATTGTCAAAATTGCAGCCAATCATTTGGAAACCTTGTGTCCACAGGTATGATAACTAAGTTACTGTCTTTTTGTCTGTAAAATTATATATAATTAATTCCTAATGCTTTTATGCATATGAAAATACACTATTTTTTTTTCTTTTTTTCTGAGACCAAGTCTCACTATGTAGCCCAGGCTGGAATGCAGTGGCGCAATGTCGGCTCACTGCAACCTCTTCTTCCTGAGTAGCTGGGATTACAGGCATGCGCCACCATGCCTGACTAATTTCTGTATTTTTAGTAGAGATGGGGTTTCACCAAGTTGGCCAGGCTGGTCTCAAACTCCTGACCTCAAGTGATCTGCCCACTTTGGCCTCCCAAAGTGCTGGGATTACAGGCGTGAGCCACCGTGCTCGGCCAAAATGTTTATTTGAAGCATGGAGGACTGAATTGTCGTAAGGTGATTCTTAAAAAGAAAATAGAGAAAAACACTGACATTCCTTAAGTGACCATATTGGAATCTCCTGAGGCAATGGTGCTTGGTCCAAATGATTTGATTTGTTTTTAGTGATTATTTATTTTGAAATTTCAAATGGGTTGAAAGGATTGACTCTTTTTTTCTTTTATCAAAAAAGATATGTGTTTGAAAAAAGTTAAGAAATATTTTCTTGTCAGTAATTCAGATGTTTCTTAAAATCTGAAGAGTGACACACTTTTAGGGAATTATTTCTACATGACAAATAGTTTTGAAGCCATGAATCAACATACACATAGGGCAATTTAAACACTCTTGTCTGAGAAGAAGCAGGAAATAATATGGATACTTCCTAATGAAGACCACAGATGTTATAAGGATGAGAAATATAACAAAGATTAGGGACTTTAATTCTCTGGATGTCTCCTGAGATTCTCATTCTACAAAACGTAGAGCATGTGTTAAATTCTTGATTTGCCTTGCTGACAATTTCATCTCTAAGAATATTGAGGAAACTGTGAAAGAAACTGCGTCTTTGGACTTAATGTTGATTAACAAGTAAGAACAAGCTGGAAAAGTGGAGGCTAGAGGACCTGCAGCTGAGATCTCCCAACTGATGTCAATTTTCTATGAAACTCCAGAGGGAACAGAATACTCCAACGAGGTCTCTAAGGTAGTTGAATGAAATATACTCCCATCAACACTCTGTAAGTGTTCTCATCTCTGCACATTGTGGATAACGCTCAGGGTTATCACTTTTTAAAATGCCTTTTCAATCTGAAAGTATTAAGTATCTCTCATTGGTTTTAATGTGTAATTTTCTGATTCCTAGTAAGAACATTCTTTTCGCAAATATTTATTGACTATTTGACTTTCTAATTCGGTGACTTGCTTACATCCTTTACGAATTTTCCAATTTTAGTTAGGTTGTCTTTTTTGTAATTAATTTGCTTAGGTTTGTTAAAAATATCTCTGTTGCCCATGTCTTTTGAAAACTTTAAAAATAATTTTTCAGTCGCAGACTTTAAGAACTTTAACATAAACATATGATTTATCTTTTAGTTATTTTAATATGTAGTTATGGAGCACCTACTGTGTGCCCTGGTTTGTGGTTTTGTGCCTTGTTAAGACATTCTACCAACAAATATGTCACGTATTTCCCACATTATGTTGTTAAAAGAGTAAAGTATTATTATTCAACATACAGATATTTATTCCTTCTGAAATATATTTTTATGTCTAACATGAGGTAGAGATCGTTTCATTTTGTAGTGTTGACATTTGGGCCACCATCATATATTAAATAGTTGATCTTTTCTCAATTACTGTGAAATTCTACCATTGTTTCACACATATCCCATGAAGACTTACAAATATTTCCATTATCTAATATATATTTGTATACATGTTCATATATACTTATAAACATAAATACACATACACATATACAAGTTTATACAATGCATTAAATATATATATAATACATATATAACAATGTATAATTATTTTTAGTTTGTTCCACATGTAAAGATAGGTTGATAGACAAAGTGAAACATTTCAAGGTACACAAGTTTCTGGACTTTCTATTCTGTTCCATTGGTCTATTTCTCTATCCCTGTAACAGTAGCATAATGTTTTAAGCATGGTTTTACATTAAATCCTGATATCTTCTAGGCAAGCTGGCTCATCCTGTTTTTTTTTTTCTTTAAATTATAGCTGTCATTCTTAATTTTTATATAACTTTTGGGATTAACTTATCAAGTATCATGAAAAAACATTAGAAGTTAGATTTAAAACGTTAAAATTTTTTGAATTATAGCTTATTTTAGAGAATGACCCCTTTCAGATATTGAATCTTTCCATTAATAAACATGTTACATCTACAGTAATCCTCCTTGCCTGCTGTTTTGCTTTTGATGGTTTCTGTTACCCTCAGTCAACTGTAGACCAAAACTATTAAATGAAAAATTCCCAAAATAAGAAGTTTTAAATTGCATGTAATTCCCCATATTGAGATCAAACCTTTCTTCATCTCTCTCTGTCCCACCCAGGACATGAATCATCCCTTTATCTAGCATATTCATGCTGTGAATACCACCTTCCTGTTACTCATTTACCGGCCATCGTGGTTATCCAGTCAACTGTCGTAGTACTCATGTTCAAGTAACCTGTATTTTACTTAATAATGGTGCCAAAATACAAGAGTAGTGACTCTGGCAATTCAGATATGAAAAAAAAAAAATCATATGCTGTGGTTGCTAAAATCCATGGTAAGAACGGATCCTCTCTGAAATTGTGAAGAAGTAAAAAGAAATTAATGCTCATTTTGCTGTCGCACCTCAAATTGCAAAAGTTATGGCCACAGTGAATGATAAGATGGAAAAGGCATTAAGTTTTTGGGCAGAAGACATGAACGGAAAATGTGTTCTCATTGATGATAACTGGGTTTGGTACCATCTGAGGTTTTAATCATCTGTTGAATGGTCTTGGAACATATGCTCTGCAGAGAATGGAGGACTACTGTATCTCCATAATCAGATCTTTTTAAAAAGTTGTCCTTCAGAGATATTGTTTTTTAATTATTTATTTTAGTAAACATCGTGGTTCTGAATATCTTCTACTGCTTTTGATTTCCAATTTTTTCTCTCCAGACCAAATATCTCCCCTGAAAAACCAGACTCACATATGCCTAATTTTTCCTTTGTTATCTTTACTTTGATATCTAGAAAACATCTAAAACTTAAAATAGCCTAAATGAAACTTTTAATTTCTCCATCTTCATCTTATTCCACTTCTCTTTCAGTTCCTAGTTTTAGTTAATGACACAGCCATTCACCTCATAGCTCTGATTAAAAACCTGGGAGGTTTTCTTTACTCATTCATTCATTATTTATTGAACATTTACTGTGTGGTGGGCACTGTTAATGCATCTGGAGAGAAAATAGTAAAGAAAACAAATGATAAAAAATGCCTGCTTTGGTGAAGTTGATGTTGGAATGATATCTAATGGCTGTTTTTCCTACCTAATCTATTAACAAGTCCTATCATTTCGCAAAAAAAAAAAAAAAAAAAAAAAAAAATCTATCTTGAATCTATATACTTCTCTCCATCTTGTTTGTCAACATCTTAGCCTATGCCAACATCATTTCTATCTTAGACTACAGAAATGTCATTCTGTTTGGTTTCCATGCCTACATTCATATCTCTGTAAAAGATAAAGTTTTAAAGGTGTTTATCAGAAAAATCACTTTCCTTAGCTTTTTAAAATGCAGACTATTTTTATAGCTTAATCAGACCTATATGCTTTTCCTACTGCCTAACTTCCAACCCCACTCCATATTATTATTTTTTCACCCACTAGATCTCTACATAGTTCCTTTTGTGATTCTAGAACACAGTAACCCCCTTTCCACCTAGTAGGGAGTTTGCACTTTGTAATTCCCCAGTGTTCTTTTCCCATATGGCCATATGGACAATTTCTTTTATGTTCAATTTACGAGGACTTAGCTTAAATATCATCTTCTCAGAGATCAATCTCCCTTCTCCCTAAATCACTCCTCCAGCTATGACTTATTATGTTACCATACTTGCTTATTTTAGAGTCTATATCACAACCTGAAGTTATATTTTATATTAATTTGTTACCTTTATTATATATATTACATACTCACGAAGAAAGTTCATGAAGTCAATGATTTGATCTTCCTTATTCACTATTAATATCCCCTGTACCTAGGAGAAATAAAATATATATTGGATGTTCAATAAATATTTGTTCAGTATATACATGAGAGAGAAGGTTACTAGAATGATAAATCATTCTATGTTCATAAAGGGCAGGGAGGATTTTGGCAACAACTTCTTGATATTTTTCTTAATATGATGTGTCTTATTTTTAATAAGATGAAAAAAAGACAGTATAATTACTTTGAGCTGTAACTGACAGAAAGAAAGAAAAGCAAAAACCTTTACAGTGGCTATTTTATGTATAGATATTGTCCAAGTATGAGATCTGAATTCATAGGCTAGATTGATTTTAGAGTGAGTCAGGTAAGTTCTGGGTCACAAGGAGCTCATAGGGTGGCCCTGAATTTCTATTTGTTAAGTACAACTGAATTCACCTAAGTTTCAGTGAATTGAGTTGTTCTGGTTCTTACTGTGCACAAAGGACCTCAACTGTGAAGCTTTGCCCGGTTATAGGTATCACTCTTCAAAAAAGATTTATTACTTGGAGCATACTTAGCCGAGATATTTGAAATAGTGACATGAGTTGAAACTATGTCATATGTACACCTCAGAAAAGCAATAGGGAATTTTTAGCCAGGAAAAGACCTAGAGAAACACAATCACTCTCATTATGTCTTTAAAGGACTATGATGTGAACAACTTGTTCTGAAGGGCCTCGAGGGACAGAATACAACCTGTGAGCAGATGTTAGAAGAATGCAAATTTTATCTCAAGATAGAGATGAGTGTTTTTAGCAGAGCTATCCTGACAGGAATTGAACTTCATTGAGAACACAGGATTTGGCGTTTCTCAACACTACAGACATTTAACACAAGGAGAGTAACTAGTTGACCAAGGTATTTTAATGGGGGGCACAAACAGACCTTGGGTGAAAAGCGGGTCTAGAAGCCTTTTGAAACCCAATCCTGAGATCCTCTAATGGATCTGTCTATTTTATGAAAGAGAGAACTGTGATCTGGATAACAGCCTTGCTGGAGTACTACAGGTGTGTGAACAGTTATATTCAACCTGGTGGAAGGATAAAGCCATCTACAGGGCTTAATCCTCGCTCCATTTTAACAAGTGACTTGAAAGAATATTGAAAAAAATAAACATTTTATATTTGCATAAGGCACAAAACTGAAAAAAGGTAGACAGAATGGTCTAATGTTTGAAAACTCATAAGCTGAAATTAAATAAGGGCAAATACAAAGTCAGAGCTAAAGCTTAAATACAATCTATTGCACGAGCGTATAGTGAAACTATTGCACATCAAATGCACATGGGGTACCAGAACTTGAGAGGGACATTTGCTATCTGGTTCAGCAAATTTCAAACCTGGGTCTATGAAAGCATTTTCATGGTCTATAGCAAAAGTAGCTCAGTGTAGTTAGCTTTTTTTCATATAGTGAAATTTAATCAACTTTTCATTCTGAGGTTTTATATTTACTACTTTATCAGAAATATTTGATTTCTGAAATAACAAAGTAGATAATAGTCTTTTTTACATTTTTATTTTTTGCAAAAAATAATTTATCAATAAAAATATTTTTTTACTTTACTAATAAAAAAATAAAAATATACTTACCCTATGTCAGTTCCTTCTCTTTCCTGTGTCTCCTTCTTCTTTGAAAAATATTTGTGGCCTGAAAAGTCCAGAAAGTTAAAAGTACTAATTTAGGTGATATAATGGTATAAGTCAGTAGCATGATATGGGGACTGACTTATACCTTTGAAATAATTGATCTTTGTGTAGTGTAAGTGTGATCATTGGATTTGCATGCTCATGTGTGATATGTGCCTCCCTCAAACCTTGTTATGACACCAGCACATTTTTCGTATGACATGAAAAATAAAATGATTATGATACTTAGCTTGTGAAATAGAAGGAAATTTTCAGTATACTTGGCACACGAATGTCTTCATCAAGAATTTCATGCTGAGTCCTGGGCCCATAGTTTAAAGGATAGGCAGAAAAAGAGTAAGTTGTTTTAAGCCATAGTGAGCTGTCACCTCATTACTGAGGCAAAATAGGGTGTACCTTGACAAAAGTATTGGAGAGAGAATTTCATTATTGAGAGGCAGAAGAATTAGATCATCTTAAGTGTTCTTTCCATAAATAAGATTCACTAATTAACAAAAATCATGATGAAAACCTAGGGTATTTTCCCTGTGGTGAACACACATTCAATTAGGCAGACCCTCCTAAGTACTTAGATTTTCCAGAATCAAAAGAGAGAAATGTAGTTCTAAAATAAATCAAGTTTTCCAATCACTGTCTAGTTTGAGTCAGTATCTAGTACTGCTTTGTTATATCTCTGTTGCTCTCACCAAGTAGTATCCAATGACCTGACAGGGCTAAAACAGCTTCCAGAGGTACCTAATTTATTTTCAGTGATGTGGTTGGCTACAAAGAGATAATATTTTTATAAGTTGTTACTGAAAATCTATAATTTCTAAAAGAGATATATATTGGGTGTGTTGATAAGTAGGGAAGAAAGACAAGATTGCCCTAGAGAAGCATGTGAAATATAAAAAGAACAAAGTATTTGGGTTAGGGCATGCACTGGAGGTCACTTGTATTCATATTTTAACATGGAAAGCTATAAACTCCATGAGGATAGGAATTTTTGTTCTGCTGATATATCCTAAGAATAATGCTTGACACATAGTATGTACTCAGTACATTTTTGCTGAGTGAATGAGTATACCTCAATGACCTTTTTAGGATTATATTCATTGGCAGGTAAATGCTGGAAGGCATTACTATTCCCCTTCCTTCTTCGCTTTCTGGGAGTGTAGAAACTCTCAATTTCTAATCAAAGTGATAAAAAGTCCCAGTACGACACTTTGTCTGTTGAAGTACAAGTCATGTGAAGTGACTGGCATTATCTCTCTCTGCATAGACAGGACTATTTTGCAAAAACAGCGACTTGTTCTGATTAAGTTATGATGTATTTAGTACACACTTCAGTAAGGACATTAGACTGTTTCTTTCAAATGGAAAACCATGTACTTATTTGTATGGGATTTTTATTTGTTTTTCTGATAGAGAAGCTCTCATATCTCTGAACTGAAAGCACTTAATTTTCTAAGTATCAAGCTTTGGGGAAGCAAATATATTTCCTTTCATCTACTGTTGATGATGATGATGGATGTTTTGTTTGCAGCTAAACAATATATGACCCAAATATTCAATGTAAAATGACCATATTCTTTAAGAATCATGTAAGAGCCATCCATATCAGGCCTTTTATAATTTATGCCTAATTTATTTCTTTTCACTTCAGGGAATGGCACAAATGCTCTTAAAATTCTGGAAACCAACAGTAGTGTCATAATGTAAAAAAGACTTAAATGAGGTGATTTTGTTTATTAAATGTTTATAATAATTGAGTGGTATATCCTCAAGACTGACTAGGGTGATTTCAGATGTAAGTTTAGTATCAGTTTCTTTGCAGTGATGGTGTGGTATCTATGTGGGGAGACAGTGCTTGGGTGCAGCTGTGAGCACAGCTACTAAGACTGGAAATGTCTGTGCCTTTATCCTATCATTGCTCTGTATCTTGTTCCAATTACACAGCCGCTTTCTTCCACTCACTCCAAGGATCTCTTCATTCAACAAATACTTACGGACCACCTACTGGGAGCATCCATGAAACTAGGGTGAGCCAGGGGCAGGGAGTGGGGATTTAGGGGGTACTCAACAGAGCAGTTCTGAGAAATAAGAATTTTAAGGTCTAAGTTTTATTAGAAGGAAAATCGGAGGTGGTGTGTCCTGGCAGAAGAAACAGAATTTGTGGAGGAGAAGTCATGGCCATCAAACTCAAGTGGGGAAATGGGGTAAAAAATTAGATAATGACTTTAAAGTAGGTAGCCTAGAATAAGCGTGGTTTCAGATGCAGGCCAAGGCAAGAATCTCAGAATGAATTACAAACCAAAGTGTTTACAGCCTCGTTTATAATCATGGTGTGTGCGGCGATATTAAGCACATTAACATAAAGGATCTGTGCTGGCCTGTACAATGTTCTTCTAGTCATGGAGGAAAATACAGATAGAGCCTTGCTGACATTAAGTTTATAATCAAAAGGGAAATTTATTATCCAGATAGAAAGGAAGTGGTGTTTGAGAGGAATTGGTGGAAATGGCCTGAGAATTGGATTCATGTCAGGGGATACAGGGAGAGCCCACAGAAAAGTGTCATTTTCCATGAGCCTTAAAGGAGAAGCAAGATTTCCACATTTGGGAAAATATGAAAAGGGCATTCTAGGCAGAAGAGACGGAAAAACATATAATAGAAATTGAAAAAAGTAAGCAATCAAGTCTGTCTAAGCCATGTTGTTTCTTTACAGGAGGCTTGCTTGGATTTTGGGTGGAACAATTCTTTGTTGTGTGATACAGTCACAGTGGTGGGGCTCAGCCTTTTCTGGGGAGGCCCGAAAGCTCAGAATCGGCACCTCCCCCAGTCCAGTCTTTCTAGTAACCAAAAGTGCCTTCACACATTTCCATAAGCCTCCTAGTAAAGTGGTGTTGCCCCATTTAAGAACCAGTGGGAGAGCAAGGTCTGTGGAAAGATAAGTTGTAGCCCTTAGTGCCAAGTGAAGTGGTTTAAGATCGGTTTCATAGATTTGGTTTAGTCACTACAGGTTTTGAGTAGGACAGTGACATCATCACAGCTGTGCTTTTGGAAGATTGATTTGAAAATTCTGTGTCAACTGAATTGCAAAAGGGAGAGGCATGACCTGCTAAAAGATAATTAAATATTACATGCAGAAGTCAGGGCCTGAATAAGAGATGTAAGAATAAAAATTTTTAAGATGGGACAAATTGCAAATGGATAATATAAATTGATCAGAAATTGAAAACAAATTAGATGATTGTGATAATGGAGGCAAAAGGGAATGAATTTGAGGTTTATAGTCTAGTACCTGGGAAGACAGTGGTTATATTAGAAGAAATTGGAAACAAAATGAAGAAAGGGACACTTTAGGACAGAAATGAATATATTTAAGTTACTACCAGAAGATCCATGTTGAGATAACAGAAAATAAAACTACAAGAACTTGAGATGTCATCACTAGATTATGGTAGCCATTCATATAGATGTGATAATTAGAACCATAAATGTGGGATGAGATTGCTAAGAGCAAAATAAAAATAAAAGAATCAAAGGCATAACCTTAAGAAAACACATCTGGGAAAGAAAAGGCAGAGGAACCCCAAAAAGAACAATGAGCAAAGTAAGAGGAAAGTCAGGGAAGTGTGGCTTGCTGGAAGCCTAGCAAATGGGAGCATTTCAGCACGGTGATCATCTAAGCCAGATACTCCACTGAGGTCCAGAGGGATGAGTACTGACAATTTAGAAATTAGGAAGTAAGCAGTCATCTTAACAAAATAATAGTTTCAGCAGCATTGTGAGAAATGAGGAGAGGGCAGGGGCCAGAAGCTACATTCCTAGATTTTTTCCCCCTTAAATTGAAAAGTAAACCTAATTGTGGAAAAGAGAATCACTGGGAAGCTCTTCTTGCACACTTTTACCATAAAGTCCTACCATACTTTTTACTATCAGCTATTTTTTCTTCATTTGCATGTTTATTAATTGGTATATCATAGTTATATATATTTTGGGGATACATATGATGTTTGGATACATAAACAATGTGTAATAATCAAATCAGGGTAATTGGAATATCCATCACCTCAAATATTTATCTTTTTTTGTGTTGGAGACTCTACAATTCTTCACTTCTAGCTATTTGAAGCATATAATAAGTTATCGTCAATTATAATTTTCCTATTGTACTATCTAATAGCGGAACTTACTTTTTCTATCTAACTGTATTTTTGTACCCATTAACCAACTTCTCTTTACTGCCCCCTCTTCTCTTTCTGGCTTCTGGTAACCACCATTCTACCTCCATGAGATCCACAGTTTTAGTGAGTAAGAACATGCAATATTTGTCTTTCCATGCCCAGCTTATTTCATTTAACATAATGACCTCCAGTTCAATCTGTATGGCTGCAAAAGACAGGATTTCATTTTTTGTGGCTGAATAATATTCCATTGTATGTGTGCGTGTATATATACACACATATACCACATGTTTTTTATTTATTCATCTGTTAATGAACACTTAGGTTGACTCCATATTTTGGCTATTGTGAACAGTGCTGCAATAAACATGGGAGTACAGATACCTCTTTAACATACTGATTTCCTTTGTTTGGGGGTATATTCCCAGCATTGGGATTGCTGGATCATATGGTACTTCTATTTTTAGTTTTTTGAGAAACCTCCATACAGTTTTCCATATTTGCTGTATGACTTTATATTCCCACCAACAGTGTAGGAGCATTCTCCACATCCTTGCTAGTGTTATTTTTTGTCCTTTTAATAACAGCTATTCGTACTGGCCTGAGATTATATCTCATTGTGGTTTGATTTGAATTTCCTTGATGACTAGTTATGTCTTCTTTTGAGAAATGTTTATTCAGGTCTTTGGGCCATTTTTTTTCCCCAGCATGTCTAAATAAACTGTTATTGAAACACAGCCATGTGAGTTCCTTTACGTATTGTCTACAGTTGCTTTCATACAACAAGGAAAGAGACCATCCATCTAACCTAAAATAGTTACTATATGGCTTTTTAAAAAACTTCTTTAAGTTCAAGTGTACATGTGTGGGTTTGTTATATAGGGTAAGCTCATGTCATGTGGCCTGAAGCGTTTGCTCCAGGACCATAACCCCATGGGCATTTTTACACACAAACTAGAGGCTATTCAAAAGATACACATAAAGTATATTCCTGGAGATTATTTTGTCACCCAGGTATTAAGCCTAGTACCCATTAGTTATTTTCCCTAATCCTCTTCCTCCTCCCACCCTCTACCTTCCAGCAGGCACTGGTGTCTGTTGTTGCCCTCTATGTGTCCATCTGTGTTCCTCATTTAGCTCCCACTTATAAGTAAGAACATGCAGTATTTGGTTTTCTGTTCCATGTTAGTTTGCTAAGAATAATGGCCTCCAGCTCCACCTATGTTACTGCAAAGGACATGATCTCATTCTTTTTTATGGCTGCAGAGTATTCTATGGTGTATAGGTACCACATTTTCTTTATCCAGTCTACCAACTGATGGACATGTGCATTGATTCCTTGTCTTTGCTATAGTGAGTAGTGCTGCAATGAACATACACATACATGTGTCTTTATGATAGAATGACTTATATTCCTTTGGATATATACCCAGCACTAGGATCGTTGGGTCAAATGGTATTTTGTATTTAGGTCTTTGAAGATTCGCCATGCTGTTTTCCACATGGTTGAAATAATTTACACTCCCACTAACAGTGTGTAAGTTGTTCCTTTTTCTCTGCAACCTTGCTAGCATCTGTTACTTTTTAACTTTTTAGTAATAGCCATTCTAACTGGTATGAGATGGCATCGGATTGTGGTTTTGATTTGTATTTCTCTAATGATAGGTGATGTTGAGCTTTTTGCATATTTTTTTGGCCACATGCATGTCTTCTTTAGAAAAGTGTTCATGTCCCTTACCCACTTTTTAATGGGGTTGCTTTTTTGTTTCTTGTAAACTTATATAAGTTTCTTATAGATACTAGATAATAGACCTCTGGCTAGGTGTGATGGCTCACAACTGTAATCCCAGCACTTTGGGAGGCCGAGGAGGGCAGATCGCTTGAGGTCAGGAGTTTGAGACCAGCCTGGCCAACATGGTGAAACTTCATCTCTACTAAAAATAACAAAAACCAAACAAACAAACAAAAAATTAGCCAGACATGGTGGCACATACTTGTAGTCCCAACTTCTTGGGAGGCTGAGGTGGGAGGATCACTTGAAACTGAGAGGTAGAGGTTACAGTGAGCTGAGATCGCACCACTGCCATCCAGCCTGGGTGACACAGTGAGATTGTCTCAAAAAAAGAAAAAGAAAAAAGATAATAGATCTTTGTCAGATGTATAGTTTGCAGAATTTATCTCCCATTCTGTAAGTTGTCTGTTATACTCTGTTGAATGTTTCTTCTGTTGCGCAGAAGTTCTTTAGTTTAATTATATCCCAATTGTCAATTTTTTCTCGTTGTAATTGCTTTTAGTGTCTTTGTCATGAAATCTTTGTCCATTCCTGTGTCCAACATGGTATTGCCTAGGTTGTCTTCCAGGGATTTTATAGGTTGGGGTTATACATTTAAATGTTTAATCCATTTTGAATTAATTTTTGTATATGATGTAAGGAAGGGGTCCAGTTTCAACCTTCTGCATATGGCTAGCCAGTTATCTCAACACCGTTTATTGAATAGGGAGTCCTTTCCCCATTGCTTGTTTTTTGTCAGTTTTTTTGAAGATCAGATGCTTGCGGGTGTGCAGCCTTACTTCTGGATACTCTATTCTATTCCACTGGTCTCTGTTTTTATTTTGGTGTGCTGTTTTGTTTACTGTAGTGCTATAGTAAAGTTTGAAGCTAGTAGCATGATGCCATCAGCTTTACTCTTTGTACACAGGATTGTCTTGGCTATTTGGGCTGTTTTTGTTCCATATGAATTTTAAAATAGTTTTTTTATAATTGTGTGAAGAGTGTCATTGGTAGTTTAATAGGAATAGCATTGAATCTATAAATTGCTTTGGGCAGTATGGTCATTTTGAGAATTTTGATTCTTCCTATTCATGAGCATGGGATGTTTCTCCATTTGTTTGTGTCATCTCTGATTTCTTTGAGCAGTGTTTTGTAATTCTCATTATAGAGACCTTTCCCCTCCCTGATTACCTGTATTCCCAGATATTTTATTCTTTCTGTGGCAATTGTGGATGGGATTGCATTTCTGATTTGGCTCTTGGCTTGACTATTGTTGATGTATAGGAATGGTAGTGATTTCTGTACATTAGTTTTGTACCCTGAGACTTTGCTGAAGTTTTTTTTTATCAGCTTAAGTTTTGAGCTGATATTGTGGAATTTTCTGGATATAGAATCATGTCATCTGCAAACAGGAATAATTTGACTTTCCCTCTTCCTGTTTGCATGTCCTTTATTTGTTTCTCTTCCCTGATTGCTCTGGCCAGGACTTCCAATACTATGTTGGATAAGGAATGGTAAGACAGAGCATCCTTATCTTGTGCTGGTTTTCAAGGAAGTGCTTCCCACTTTTGCCCATTCAGTTTAATGTTGACTGTGTGTTTGTCATAGATGACTGTTATTATTTTGAAGTATGTTTTCTCAATACCTAGTTTATTGAGAGTGTTTAACATAAAAGTGATATTGAATTTTATTGAAAGCCTTTTCTGCATCTATTGAGATAATCATGTGGTTTTTGTCTTTAGTTTGCTTATGTGATAAATCACATGTATCGAGTTGAATCAACATTGCATCCCAGGGATGAAACCTACTTGACCGTGGTGCATTTGCTTTTTGATGTGCTGCTGGATTCAGTTTGCAGGTATTTTGTTCAGGATTTCTGCTTCAAAATTCATTAAAGATATTGACCTGAAGTTTCTTTTCTTTCTTTCTTCTTCTTCTTTTTTTTTTTTTTTGTTGTTGTTGTTGTTGTTGTTGTTGTCTCTGCCTGGTTTTGGTATCAGGATGATGGTAGCCTCATAGAATGAGTTAGAAGGAGTCCATTCTCCTCAACTTTTTGGAATAGTTTCAGGAGAAATGATACCTGCTCTTCTTTGGACATCTGGTAAAATGAGGTTGTGAATCCATCTGGTCCTGAATTTTCTTTGGTTGGTGGGCCATTTATTAGTGATTCAATTTCAGAGCTTGTTATTAGTCTATTCACGGATTCAATTCCTTCCTGGCTCTGTCTTGGCAGGGTGCCTGTGTCCAGGAATTTATCCACATCTTCGAGATTTTCTAGTTTATGTGCATAGAGGTGGTCGTAGTGTTTTCTGATGATTATTTGTATTTCTGTGGGGTCAGTGGTAATATCCTGTTTGTCATTTTTAATTGTGTTTATTTGAATGTTCTCTCCTTTCTTCTTTAATAGTCTAGCTAAAGGTCTATCTAATTTATTAATTTTTTCAAAAAACCAACTCCTGGATTCGTTGATCTTTTGAATGCTTTTTGGTGTCTCAGTCTCCTTCAATTCAGCTCTGATTTGGGCTGATTTGTTTCTTTTCTTCTGCCAGCTTTGTGTTTGGTTTTCTGTTGGTTCCCTACTTCTTTTAGTTGTGATGTTAGGTTGTTAACTTGAGATCTTTCTAACTTTTTGATGTGGACATTCAGAGCTATAAATTATCCTCTTAATACTGTCTTAGCTGTGTCCCAGAGATGCTGGTATGTGGTATCTTTGTTCTCATTTGTTTCAAAGAACTTGTTGATTTCTGCCTTAATTTCATTATTCACCCAAAAGCCATTCGGGAGCTGGTTATTCATATAATTAATTTGCATGCAATTATATGGTTTTAAGTGAATTTCTTAGGCTTGATTTCTAATTTGATTGTGCTGTAGTTTGAGAGAGTGATTGTTATGATTTCAGTTATTTTGCATTTGCTGAGGAGTGTGTTATGTCTGATTATATGGTTTATTTCAGAGTATGTGCCATGTAGTGATAAGAAGAATGTATTCTCTCTTGCTTTGGGGTGGAGAGTTCTGCAGATGTCTCTGGTCCATTTGATCCAGTGCTGAATTCAGGTCCTAAGAATCTTTGTTAATTTTTTGCCTCAGTGATCTAATACTGTCAGTGAGGTGTTGAAGTCTCCCACTATTATTGCATGGGAGTCTACGACTCTGAAGGTCTCAAGGAACTTTCTTTATGAATCTGGATGCTCCTGTGTTGGGTGCATATATATTCAGGATAGTGAGGTCTTCTTGTTGAATTTAACCCTTTACTGTTATACAATGTCCTTCTTTGTCTTTTTTGATCTTTGGTTTAAGGTCTGTTTTATCTGAAATTAGGATTGCAACCTCCCTTTTTTCTGTTTTGCATTTGATTGGTAAATTTTTCTCCATTCCTTTATTTTGAGCCTATGGGTGTCATTGCATGTGAGTTGGGTCTTGGTTCTTTATTCAGCTTGCCCCTCTGTGTTTAATTGGGGAATTTAGCCCATTTACATTTAAGGTTAGTATTGGTATGTGTGGATTCGATCCTGTCATCATGATGTTAGGTGGTTATCATGCAAACTTGTTTGTGTGGTTGCTTTGTAGTGTCACTGGTCTGTATACTTAAGTGTGTTTTTGTAGTGGCTGGTAACAGTCTTTCCACATTTAGTGCTTCCTTCAGGAGCTCTTGTAAGGCAGGTCTGGTGGCAAGAAATTCCAGCAGTATTTGCTTGTATGGAAGGAATCTTATTTCTACCTCAATTAGGAAGCTTACTTTGGCTGGATACGAAACTCTGGGTTGAGATTTCCCTTCTACAAGAATGTCGAATATTGGTCCCCAGTCTCTTCTGGCTTGTAGGGTTTCTGCTGAAAGCTCCACTGTTAGTCTGATGGGCTTCCCTGTGTAGGTTACCTGGCCTTTAACATTTTTTCTTTCATTTCGACCTTGAAGAATCTGATGATTATATGTCTTGGGGTGATCTTCTTGTGAAGTAGCTTACTGGGATCCTTTACATTTCCTGAATATTAATGTTGGCCTCTCTAGCTATGCTGGAGAAGTTCTCATGGATGATATCCTGAAATATGTTTTCTAAGTTGCTTATACTCTTTCCATCTCTTTCAGGGACACCAATGAGTCATAGATTTTGTTTCTTTACATAATTTCATATTTCTCCTAGGTTTTATTAATTCCTTTTCATTCTTTTTTCTCTATTCTTTTCTGACTGTCTTATTTCATAAAGCCAGTCTTCAACCTCTGAGATTCTTTCCTCGACTTGGTCTATTCTGTGATTAATACTTGTGATGGCATTATGACATTCTTTTAGTGTGCTTTTCAGCTCTATCAGGTTGCTTACGTTCTTTTCTATACTGGCTATTTTGTCTTTCATTTTCTGTATTGTTTTATTCTGATTCTTAGCTTCCTTGGATTGGGCTTCAATGTACTCCTGCATCTTAATGATCGTTGTTCCTATCCATATTCTGAATTCTATTTCTGTCATTTCCACCATCTCAGCCTAGTTCAGAACCCCTGCTGGAGAGGTGATGTGGTCATTTTTAGGACAAAAGGCACTTTGGCTTTTTGAGTTGTTGGAGTTCTTGTGTTGGTTGTTTTTCATCTTTGTGGACTAGTGTTTCTTTGGTCATTGAAGTTGTTGACCTTTGGATTTTTTTTGCTTTTATCCTTTTTGATGACCCTTAGGGTTTGATTATAGTATGAAGTGAATTCTGCCAACTGGCTTTGTTTCTGGAAGATTTTAGGGAGCGAAAACTTAGCTCTCAGCTCCAGTACTGGGTGCTGTAACTCTAGGGGAGTGGAATGGTGCCCTGACAGTGTCCTTTGGCTCCTTGAGGCTAGAAATCTACTACAGTAGGGGGGCCGAGGTATTACCAGAATTCTAGTCAGTACTCTCTGATGGGTGGTGTCAGCCAAAGCATTTCGTACTGTGGTGACAGCAGGATCTGTCCCCATTCGCGTGTGTCAGCAGCAGTGGCAGCCACAGCATGGCAGGTGCAGGCTTATCGGCTGCAGCAGGGTGCTAATGGGTATCAGTGCACCTGCCTCCATGAGGGCATTCACCACCACAGTGGTGGAGGCAGCATGACTGGGGAATGGGGGGCCCCTGCTGGCGACTGTGCATGCAGTCACACTGGTGGTGGTGTTAGCATGGGGATTATTGCCCATTTTTTAATTGGATTTTTTGTTTTTATTTTTATTCTTTGTTTATGCTACTGAACTGTTTTAGTTCCTTATAAGTTCTCATTATTAATTCCTTGTTGGATGGATAGTTTTAAAAATATTTTCTGCCATTCTGTAGATTGTCTCTTTACTTTGTTAATTGTTTTCTTTGCTATGCAGAAGCTTTTTTAACCTGATATGATCCCATTGATCTATTTTTGCTTTTTTCACCTTTGCTTACCTAAAAACATCTTCGCCCAGACCAGTGTCCTATAATGTTTTCCCAGTGTTGTCTTCTAGAAGCTTCATAGTTTCAGATCTTATGTTTATGTTTTTAATCCATTTTGATTTGATTTTTGTATGTGGTGAAAGATGGGAATCTACTTTTATTCTTCCGCATATGAATATCCAATATTCTCAGCACCATTTATTAAAGGGATTGTCTTTCCCTGATGTATGCTTTTGGCACCCATGTCAAAAATCAGTGGCTGTAATAGTGTGGATTTATTTCTGTATTATCTATTCTGTTCCATTGTTCTATGTGTCTTTTCTCATGCTAGTACCATGCTGTTTTAGTTACTATAGCTTTGTAGTACAATTGAAAACCATGTAGTACAATGTCAAGCTTTGCATTTTTTACTGAAGATTGCTTTAACTCTTCAGTCTTTTGTGGGCCCATACACATTTTAGGATTTATTTTTGTAATTACCTGAAGAATATCATTAATATTTGATAAGGATTCTACTGAATAGTAGATCACTGTAGGTAGTAGACACATTTTGACGATAATTCTTCAAATCTATGAGCATAGAATATGTTTCCATTTTTTTGTGTCCTCTTCAACTCATTTCATCAGTGTTTTATAGTTTTATTTGTAAACACCTTTCACTTCTTCATTAAATTTATTCCTATGTGTAATATATATTTTTAGCTATTGTAAATGTTACTGCTTTCTTGATTTTTTTTCAGATTGATCACTGTTAGTTTGCAGACACACTATTAATTTTTGTGTCTTGGTTTTGCATCCTGCAGCTTTGCTAAATTTATTAATCTATTCTAAGAGTTTTTTTGGTGAAGTACGCCTTTCTAAATATAAAATCATGCTACATACAAAGAAGGATAATTTTACGTTCTTCCTTTTTAATTTGTACGCCCTTTATTTCTTTCTTTTGCCTAGTTGCTGTGACTAGAACTTCCAGTACTATGTTGGATAAAATTGGCAAAAGTGGGCATTGTAAACTGGTTCCAGATCTTAGTGAAAAGGCTTACAGTTTTCCCCATTCACCATGATTGCTGTAGGTTTGTCACATATGGCCTTTATTGTGTTGAGGTATATTTCCTCTATGCAAAATTTGTTGAAGATTTTTATAAAGGGATATGGAATTTTATCAAGAGCTTTTTCAATATCTATTGAAAGGATCATAGAGTTTTTGTCCTTGATTCTGTTGAAATGCTGTATCACATTTTTTGATTTGCATATGTTGAAAGATTCTTGCATCCCTGGGATGAATCCTACTTGATCATGGTGAGTGTCTTTTTAATGTATTGTTGGTTTTTGTTTGCTAATACTTTGTTGAAAATTTTTGCATCTATGTGTGTCAGATATATTGGTCTGTGGTTTCCTTTTTTGTTGAATCTGTCTAGTGTTGGCATCACGGTAATTTTTCAATATTGCCTTTTGTCTTCAGAATCTACATAGTGCAGTAGGTTTTTAAGCAAATCTAGCAGCATTTTCTAAAGTATGTTTTTATACAGTGAACTCAAGCTTGTGGAGCTAAATATTAGTATGAGCTCTCACTATTATTAATAAGTAAGTAAATAAGATACCCTGGACTTGTGGGTGGTTCACACTTAGATTAACCTCAAATACATAAACAGATTTTTTTTAAAAAAGCTTTAAAACTTAAGATACTTTTATGTAATTCAGAAGGTAATGTTAGTACTGAAAAATATTTTGCTCATAACATTATTTTTAAATGTCATTTTAAATGTGAGGCTGAAATGAAATGTCATTTGAGGCAGGATGTTTAACCAAATGGAGAATGTCTGACTATTTCTCCCCAGAACCTTGTCTTGAGGGTTAATATGAAAATTACCCATGCCCGTAGGTCCTAACAACTTCTATACCCAGTCATGACAAGTTTTCCAACCAAAAGACCTTATACAAATCTAAGCAATCATTTATGCTCTTCCTTGTACTACAATCAAGATTACAAATTATAGTTCTATAAATAAAAGTCTCTGGACTCTCATTTTATGTGTCGTAACTGAAAATGCTAGTGTCTCCTACATCCCAATTTAGATTTAGAGAGGTTTTCTGCATTCTGTTCAAGAGGAGAGTATTCTAACTTCATATCTACACTGAACCAAAAGTTTAGGACTGGCAGTTCACTCCAGGTTTCTTGGAGTGTATAAGCTGGTTGGGGCAGTGATCTGGGAAAGGCAGTGTTAAAAAGCAATGAAATAGACTTAAGCATAAATGTCACTAAGTCTATTATATGTACACCAATAGTCATTATTTTTTCATTCTATACTTTCTATTTTTTTCTGTTCTAAGGCTGCATTTGTTAGCAATATTCTATAAAATAAGATTTGTCATTTTGGATTACACAAGGAGAATGGGACAAGGATAATTTAAAACAATCTAAGCAGTCCTACCATTACAGATGGTTAGTATAACAGATAGTGTGCAGAAACTGGGTCTAGGGAGCTGAAACAGAACTACATTGAGATCCAGAAGCTATAAGGTAATTGCTCCATAGGAAGAATGAACTGGTTTTGGGGAACTTGAGAGTCAAATGTTGCTTCTAGTAAGTAGCAAGGTATCAATATGATATTGCATAGTTTATTGTTTTAAAAGTAACTTTAATCTCTGTCATGCTTATGCAGAAATAAAATAACTGTACTTATAGCACAATAAAATTCTACTTTTTTTTTTTTTTTTTTTTTTTTTTTTTGAGATGGAGTCTCGCTCCATCACCCAGGCTGGAGTGCAGTGGCTGGATCTCAGCTCATTGCAAGCTCTGCCTCCTGGGTTCACACCGTTCTCCTGCCTCAGACGAGGTTTCACCGTGTTAGCCAGAGCCACTGCGCCCTGCCAAAATTCTACTTTTTGCCGAATGGAGGGCAACATGAGTTAGATGCCTCACAAAATAAACTACCTTTTTTTTCAATTTCCCAATTTCTGTTCTTTGAAAGGTACATTAAAGTAATGAATCTGCTTTTGAACATATAGATACCTTCTGGGCATGCTATGGTTGTGTGCTTGGTAAAAAAGTTTATAGAGGAAAAGATGACCTCTTCTCATGCGTCTGAGATCTGGCAGGTGCTTTCCTGGAGCTACCATGTTTAATTCTTGCAGTGGTCTTGTGACATACACATTATTGGACTCATTTTATTATAAAGAAGAAGAAATTCAGATATTTTAGGTAACTACTCCAAAGTTAAAGAACCAAAAAAAAAAATGCTTTAGGATGTGAACACTAATAATTTTCTTGGTTTTAGAATTATTTCATCAGAGTTTAATTTATTCATAATTATATAATTCTCCAAAGAACATAGACTTTTCTACTACCCCTTGCTATAAAAGACGTGATAAAGAAAATATCCCAGGAATCTTACTTTTCAACATTTAAGTCTACAAGGCTTTTGACTGTCATATATTTAGGGCTTGCTATTTCATAATTCAAGGCCTTAGCTCCATTAGAAAGGATGTCAATATTACTTGACATTTATGTATCACTTTATTATTAAAACAAGCTTTACAATTTCTGTATCATACTTGGTTAGGTTTGATATCAAGAGAGATTTTGTGGGTTTTGTAAGATTACACAGCAAAGAGGGGGAAGAAGTTAAAATACAATTCTCGCCAAATCATTTAACATCCTTATTTACTTAACAGGAACTCCCTGAGGTAAAAAATGATGGATCAATGTGTTATGCAATTTTGGCATAATATTTTCAAAAAGTCTAGTAGTCAAAGCTTTTGACTAAAAATTAAAAGGCTGATTTTTATGGGTGGTGTCTGGGTATAAAAGTGTATATTTCAAGATATTAGAGCAATATATGGTCCCTTGAACACACACATGAGTGATACTAGAAAAAACAATTTGACTGAATTTAAAGAATTGGATTATTTCAAGGTATATGTTCTTATTTTTTTTAAACTAATATTTTGTATTAAAACCTTTGTGTAGGATCTAAGGCAATATACTTAATTTTTAAAGAATTTACTATCATGAAAAACCATTTTTCTGAATATCAGATCTTTAATCAGTTAAATAAATTATGTAACTTAATATGTTCCTCTTTAGGTTGTTAGTATAGGTGAGTTCAAAATAAATTTGAGGTTCTATCTCAGCAACTGTATTAGCCTGGTTGTTAAATTTGCTTCTTTTGTCTACTTTGGTTTTCATTATTTATTACCATATCAACAATGACTTTGTACTATCTCAAGTCATTTTTCTAATCTGGCAAGTTATTAGCTACAAGTGAATCATTGAATAAGAAGTGAACATTTCCCAAAGACTTTAGTTCTGGATCACGTAGTGACCTAAGGGAATGTACACTTACTCTGTCTCACATAGAGGTGCTATTGAATATTTTTGGTGGTGATGTTGAAGACATTTGAATTATGTTGGTGGAAAGTGGAGGCCAGAGAGGTTACTTAATATGTGGACTGGCTTAGTATAAGTCTGGAAGGAACTGTGGTGAACAGTTTCTTTGCTTATGGTGCAGTTTCTTTTGAAGGCCTTGAAGCAAGCACTGGAACTCATTTCCTAAGACACTTTGAGGCTACTTATCCCCACCAATTTTTTTTAAAAAGTAGAAGGAAAGAAAAACACCTGTAATGAGTTTTCAGAGGCTTATATGGTGTTACTGTATTTTTTCAGAATATATTGTTGTGTAATAAGAAATATTTCATGGGTAATCCAAAGTATAGGAGTTCTGGTATAGAAAAGCAAACTCTAGCATGGGGGCATCCTAGGAGAAATGGGCCAAAAATCGAAGGGAATATTACAGCCATGACTGCAAAACTGCCTGTCAGCATTCCAGGAATAATTCATGGTTGTGCTCTTAAGCGAATACTTAAGTTTATGGCCTTTGCCTATTAACCAACCTTTGTGGATGTTAAAGTGTTGACAGCTATCTTTCCATTTAAGTCTTTGCCTCTCTGAGTGGAATATACTGTCAACTGCCAATAAATAATAATCATTATTTCAGTTTCTGCCAGATGCTGCCTAGAAATCATGAATTCAAAGGCAAACATTTGAAAGCCTGAACAAAAGTATAATTTCAGTCATTTGTTGCAGTTCTTTGTTGCTTTTCTCAAGAAAGAGCTTTTATAACAAATGTGTATATGCAAGGGTTTATTTCTGGGGTCTCTAATCTATTCCACTGGTCTATGTGTCTGTTTTTATGCCAGTACCATATTGTTTTGATTACTATACCTCTGTGATATAATTTCAAAATCAGGCAGTGTGAAGCCTCTAGACTTGTTCTTGCTGAAAATTGCTTTGGTTATTTGGTGTATTTTGTGGTTCCATATAATTTATAGTTTTTTTCTATTTCTGTAAAAAAATGCCATTGGGATTCTGATAAAGATTGCAGTGAATTTATAGATCACTTAGGGTAGTACAAACATTTGAACAATATTAATTCTTCCAATCATCGAACACAGATATCTTTCCATTTCTTTATATCTTCTTAAATTTCTTTCATCAATTTTTTCTGGTTTTTAGTATCCAGATCTTACATCTTTCCAGTTAGATTTATTCCTAAGTATTTTGTTCTTTATGTAGCTATTGTAAATAGAATTATTTTATTGATTTGTAGTTCATCATTAATGTATACTCAACTGATTTTTTGTATGTTGACTTTGAATCCTGAAACTTTACTGAATTTTCCTATTAGTTCTAACAGTTTTCGGTGGCATTTTTAGGGTTTCCTATGTATAAGACCGTGTTGTCTACAAACAAGAACAATTTGACTTCCTCATATTAAGCTATTGAAGCTTAATATTATATTTTTTCATTTCATTAATTGTATTCTGCACAATTTGTCTTGTTCTTTTTTATTCATGTTTCCATCTTTTTGTTGAACTTCTCATTTTGTTCATGTATTGTTTTCTTGATTTTATTTAGGTGTCTATCTGTGTTCTCTGGTGGTTCACTGTGCTTTTTTAAAACAATTATTTTGAATTCTTTGTTAGACAATTGTTAGCTGTCTATTTCCTTGGGATTAGTCACTGGAGCTTTATTTTGTTCCTTTGGTGGTGTTATGTTTCTTTGATTCTTTGTGTTTCTTGAAGCTGTTCGATGGTGTCTTCACATTTGAAGAAGGAGTCATCTCCTTCAGTGTTTAGTGTCTGACACTGGTAAAGAAAAACCTTGACTGGTCAGCCCCGTTAGAGATTTGGAGGGTCTTTCAGACCTTTTTGTATGTAGAAGCACCCACTCTATTCCTCTTCTCTCTTGAGGGGGTAAGTATTTACATTTTGTATATTCTCTTGATCATGCAAAGCCAGGCTTGGTGTTAAGAGACTCTCACTTATTTTTCTTAAGACAGTGTCCTGAATTGTTTAATATAGTATGACTCCTCCCAATCCAGCAGAGTCAAGCCAGCTGCTGATATTTGCTTGCCATCTTTGGGAGCTTGCACATGCTGTCTTGCAAAGGCTCAGATATTTTGTCTGTGGGTGAACATAGGGTACCATATGTAGTAGACAGCAGGGCTCTAACCATTTTAGTTGAGGGGCATAGAATCCTGAGAGCACATATCAGTTAGTTGGAGGAGTCCACAGGGGTTGTGGGCAGAGATCCTAGTGGAGACCACCATGAACCAGCCAGTGGGATTTATGGCCGGTTGTTGAGATATACAAAAAGGCTGCCACGGCCCCTACCCCTTTTCCCTGTTCCTAGTGTCCCCAAGATCATTTCATTTTGCTAATCCCGTCAGTATTCTGGGTGGGATGAGACAGAGGTGGGTCTCCTAGGAAGGAAGGTAGCTGCTCCCACTTTTCTCCATGAGAGAAATTGTAGGATGAGGGGTAGTTATGAGTCACCATATCTTGCTGCACTTGAAAAATGAGTCAAAAGTCAACAAGGAGGCTGGGCGTGGTGGCTCTCATCTATAATTTCAGCACTTTGGGAAGTCGAGGATGACTTGAGGAGGATGACTTGAGGCCAGACTGGTTTAAGACCAGCCTATGCAACATAGTAAAACCCCGTCTCTAAAAAAAAAAAAGATAGCTGAGTACAGTACAGTGGTGCACTCCTGTAGTCCCATCTAGTCAAGAGGCTAAGGTGGGAGGATCTTTTGAGCCCAGGAATTTGAGTCTGCAGTGAGACATGATCCTGCTACTGCCCTCTGGCCTGGGCAACAGAGTAAGTCTGTCTCTTTTAGAAAATAAATCAACAGGCCGGTGCGGCGGCTGACGTCTGTAATCCCAGCACTTTGGGAAGCTAAGGCAGGCGAATCACCTGAGGTCAGGAGTTTGAGACCAGCTGGGCCAACATGGTGAAACACCGTCTCTACTAAAAATACAAAAATTAGCTGGGTGTGGTGGCATGCGCCTGTAATACCCAGGAGGCTGAGGCAGGAAAATCACTGGAATGCAGGAGGCAGAGGCTGCAATGAGCCAAGATTGAGCCACTATACTCCGGCCTGGGTGACAGAGCGAGACTGTCTCAAAAAAATAAATTAAAAAGATAATAAAATAAATAAATAAATAAATAAATAAATCAACAAGGAATATTTAACAACAATAACTATAAAGTCTACATTCAAACTAAATGCATCTTTTATGGGTCTCTCTTGGCACTCGGTGACATAGGTAAAGTGAAATTTTTTTTCATGTGCTTTTTAATGCATCTGTTCTTGGATTTTGGTGGTGGTTGTTATTTCACTATGATGCTGGATCGGTGGAATCTTAGTTGGATTCCTCAGCTCACATAAAGGTATTTTTGACCATGGGTGTTTGTTAAAATTGGTGTTTCTTCTGGGGGTTGAGGGTTGGGACCTCCAGTTCCACAATCTTATTGATATCACTCAAACAAGATAATTATGGATAATAATTGCTAACATGCATGTAGCTCTTATATGTGCCAGACACATTTATAAATAATTTTTATATATTAACTCATTTAATCCTTACAATAAACTTATGTGGCAGTTATTATTATGTATACATTTTTAAAAATAAGGAAAGTAAAGTACAAAAGATTCATGTAATTTGCCTAATTGAGAGAAAGAAGCTTAAGAGTTAAGGTTCATACTTAGATGATTTGGCTTCATAATCCATACTGTTGCCTACCATACTACATACTACTGTATCAGGAAAATCAGACAAATTATGAAATAGAAAGAGACTATGTGCAAAAAAAAAATTCCTTGGTACAGATGGTGACATTTGAGTTGATAGTTTTATAGCATAAAGGAACAAACCATGTAAAATTCTAGAAGAGCTTTTCAGGCAAAAGAAACAAATGCAAAAGCATCCAGATGGGATGACTGCAACCTGTTTGAATGAAGAGATGCAGAGTTGAGTAGGGAATAGGGAAGATAGGGCAAGGACCAGATCATGTAGATCTACGAGATCATGTAGAGCTATGCTTTGGAAGGAGATTTCATTCTAAGGGTACTGCAGTAAAACAGGAAGAATTTAATCAGACCCATGATTGCTGCATGACAAACGGATTATAAGGGAAAAAGATGGAAGTAGGAAACTATTGAAATTGTCTGGGAAAGAATCATAGTGGCTTAGCCAAAGGTGGTGGTTGTGGAAACACTGAAACTTGTCACATTGAGAAAATGTTTTGGTAATGAAAAGAGTGGTAATAGGAATTAGTGGATGTAGAATGTGATAAAAGGGCATGGTGAGCTGTAGGCTCTCTGGGGTTCCAGGTCAGAGCATCAGAGTGGATAGTGTTGCCATTTACTGAGCTGGTAAAGATTTGAGGAGATGTCATGAGGTGCAAGGGAGAAACAAATTCTGTTTGGTCAATATTAGGTTTCAGATGCCCAAATGGAAGTGTCAAGTGGCAGAGATATTTCTACTTTGAAGTTCAGAGAAGAACTCTAGGCAGGAAAACTTGGAGTCATTAACATTTTGGTGATATTTAAAACCATCGGTTGGAATAATATAACATAGAGGGAGGATTCAGCCATCAGAAAAGGAAAGCAATGGGGCCTGTTCAAAATTCAGCTATCAGGGAAGGAGTAATCTACAGAAAACAACTGAGAACGAATAGCCGAAGAAGGAAAAAGAGAATCACGAGATTGTGGATAGTGGAACACTAAAGAATTAGTTTCAAGAAGGATGTGTTTAACCTACGGCAATTCCTGCTTGAGACCTTAAATATAATGAGAACTTGAGACTGGATTTTGGTCACAAACAGAAGTAATAAAAACATTTTGCTTCAATGTGACTTTGGCAATTATGGCTCTGTATGCTAATTACATTTCTAAATAAGGTGGTTTAAGGGACACTTAATGTAGTGATATTCAAAGTGTGGTCCCAGACCAGGAGTATCAGTATCACCTGGAAACTTAGAAATGCAAATATTGAGGCCCTAAATCTACTGAAACAGAAACTTTGGTGATGTGGTCCAACTGTGTTTTGATCATCATCCAGCTGATTCTGATGCAAACTACAGATTCACCTGGAGCCAGTGGTGTACGTGAGTGGCCTAGTATAGAGTCTAGGGAGCGAAATGTGCACTTTTATTCACAACTCTATGTCATCAGTGACTTCAAATTGACTGTGGTGGCAGTACAGAAATCAGAAAAGTCAGAAATCTTCAATGTTACAGATTAGTTCTGTTCTTACCCTGCCCTGCCACCATCACCAACACACCAATATTGGTGAATTCAGTATGTCAAGCTAGATCCTATGAATTGGCTTTTCTAATAAATTCTTACATGATACTGATGCAATGGTCAAAGTCCCACACATTGAGAATTATCAAAACTAATTTTTTTTATTCCATAATATGTCTCAAATATTCTTTCCTTTCCCTCTTATAAATTTCTTGTGGCATGATTCTGAAAATTGTTATTGAATTTGCCTTCTTCTTCATTCACCATAATGGGTGAATTCAGAATTTTTACTCTGTTATCATTACCATTATTTCAATCTAGATTTTCATTGCTTCTGGCCTCTATGATTACAGTAGCTTACCTCCTACCTCCATGAAAGCCTTCTCTAACTTATCTGCCTAATATACTTACCCTGTGTAGACACTTCGGTGTCTCCCTCCTCTTTCCTCCAAACCTTGACATAAAGTCATCCAATGGCTGCTATTGCTTTCTGCATCAATTTCCATCTCCTTTTATGGTTTTAAAACCCAGCACAAATTACCAGATATTCCTCAGCCCACACTAACATATATCCATCCCTTCATCTTTTAAATTTACCGATTATATTTCCATGTCTCAGCTTTTGCTTATAACCCTGTAGAGGACTGGCCTATGTTTATTTAATTCTATATGTTTTGACTCCCCACATACATTCTATCTGTCATATACATTCTGATACAATGATATATTTTATCAATGTGGTCTTAAATTATATATTTGTGGCTAGGATGGAAAAGTGGAGGTTGGATGATAGTGCAATTGGGGAACATTGCAAGAGGTTAACACAAAGGGTTTCGGTAAGTAGGTAAATTTTATCCTGAAGGAGATTCTGAACTTGCTTATGTCCTTTTCACATATTTTTTGAAGAAAGGAAAATAATCTGGCATTTGTGGAACCTCTTTCCTAAAAACTGTGATAAACATTTTTTTTCACGATCTTATTTTATTTGTATTCTTACAACAATCCTATGAAAAGTATTATTGTATGGGTCTGTTAAAAAAACCACATATCTAATTTATTAAATTTGTGGTTAATGTAAATTCAGGAGGAAAATCTAATGTTATGGATGGTTGAGTCATGAGTCTTTTTTTTTTTTTTTTTTTTTGCCAAGCTAGAAGAATGATTCAGAAATCAACAAGGAACATTTAACAGCAATAACTATAAAGTCTACATTCAAATTAAATTCATCTTTTATATTTATAAGTTCTTACAAATTTGCTTAACTGCAGTTCATGAGAGAGGTCAAATAAAACTTGCTAAAACTCAATATGAGCTGATAGGGTTATACACGGGCAATAAAACTAACATACTTTTATTCTGCAGTTTAAAAAATATAGTGTTCAGATCAAGAAAAAGATTTTTTCCTGTATATTCTTAACTTGCCAATGCTTATTTGGAGTATTGTATTATTTCTGAATATTATATTTAAGAGGATTTTAACAAAGTATAGAGCAAAAAATGATGATGAATATCAGGATAGCATCATTATCATTGCTGACAGGATAAAGAGAGAATACTATGTGGGAATATTATTGCTGCATTAAAATTCTACCACATGAAAGGGCTGGAACATCTGAGAGTTAGCTAAAGATGGGTGGATAGCTGGAAATAAAAGAGGAGTAAGTTTCAGGTCAATGTCAAGAGCATCTCTTCTAGAGTCAGTGCAACCCAACAGAGGAATGGGCTGCATTAAGAACAGTGATCAAGTAAAGCAATTTCCATCATTAATGATTTTGAGATTTTATTATCTCTCTCATGTTGCCTTCAGGCTGCTCTTATTCAAAATATCATCTTTTCCTTCTGATATGTAATTTCACTGATAGACCATATTTAATTTTTAAGGTACTTAATTGCTCTTTATTCCATGTGCATTGATAATATTCCCAACAATCTTCCTTCCACTGAAAGTTCCCAAGGGGGGAAAAATATGTTTTATATACCACTCAGTACTATTCTGAACACATTGCTGGAGTTCAATAAACACTTGTTGACTGATTGGTAATTTTCCAACCTGCTGAGGCTGCTCTCTTTTGCAAGGGCAATTATAAACATTTCTATGAGCCAACTCAAGTTCTTAAAATGATACAGATGATGTTCTGTTCTTTCCTGCTTCAATAGCAATCACACCAGTGTCAGCAAAATGGGACAAAACTGTTGTTTTGATTTTCTTAATAAGAGGAGACAGGAAAATAATTCTCATTTAAAGCCACTCCCACTCAGTAAACCGTATTAAATTGTACTCTGTGTGAAAAACTAAGTCCCTGTGTTTCTAGATTCTATAAACAACTAAGATGCTTCAGATACATTAGCAATGTCATCTCTTTTTATATCTGCACATATATAAGCCATTTTTCTCCCTCTATTAATCAAATGCATTATCAGTTAGGAGGATATTTTATGGCCTTTATAATTATAATTTTTCTAATACTTTATTTTTTCCCTATTTAGAACTACTGAAAAGTATTTTTCTCCCTCTGGAAATAAGGCAAACTGTAACTAATTTTAACATTATCCTCACATATTACTTGACTATGTTAAAATATAAATGCCATAGCAATTTTAATACATGAAATTACTCTGACTGAATCAAATATAAGGCTGGCTTTCTGATTCATGGTCCTCATTTTTCTCATTGTTGTATATTTTCCTAATTCACTTTTTAGACTATTTTAACAGAATCATAATCAGATTTGTATCTAGATGGATGTATGTTGTTTTAATTATACACTTTGATAAATGGTAGGATAATCTGAATTTCACTTTTGTCTCAAAATGAAATATGTAATGTGTCTTTTGCCGTTATCCAGTTGTCTGGTATGTGTGATTTCATATTTCATGTATGTAAAACCTAGAAAGAGCAGTGGGCTTCCAGTCTGGAAATGGGTGCTCTAGTCTTCTTTCACAAATTAATGGTGTCGCTTTAAGCAAGTCACTTGAATCTTAAACTCTCAGATTCTTCAGTCCCTCCTTTGTAAGTGGGTGGATTTGGACTAGACATCTAATAGTCCTTCTAGATTTAATATTCTATTTCAGGAAGCCTTTAACCTAGTTTATACCTGTAAAACATACTTTAAACACATAACAGATATTTTACATTGTAATTTGATTGAAACAATATCATTGAATTAGCAGTTTACAAACTTCAATATTATTTAAACGTATTTTATGCTACCAAACTTTTTTTTCAAAAAAATCTTACTCCTTTCAGTATTTCTTTATACTCCTTAAGAGCAAAGTAATTTATTTTTTTCTACTTTACTGTTGAAAAAAATAACACAGTTAAGGCAGCATTTATGATGGGAATCACGAAAACAATTCATGTATCACAGTACACTGAGCCCACTGGCTTTATTCCCATTGAAATGTGTAGGATGGTCCTTCCTTTTATCTCATTAACACTGTTTTTAAGTGATCTTATCTAAGGCAAAAAGCAATGGGAACAAATGATGAGTCAAAGCATGTTAAATCATGTGTTTTACAACAGATTAAACAACTGCCATTATTTCTGTTAATATGAACACATCTCAACTTGAATGCCGTTTCTTAAGAATGTATATTCCACTCTTGAAATTGTAACAAGGAATGGGTGCTTTTATCACTGATGAGTTAAGCCCAGTCAAATATGTGTGCTAGTTTTCTAACCCAAGGGAGGGGAAGCTCCTTGATATTGATGTGCAATGATAAGTAGAGAAACAACCATGGGTGTTTATAGTAAAGAGAAAATGTTAATGTAGAAAACACTATTGGTTTTTCCCATGTCTATTTCACTTTCTCAGTTTCATGGAGCAGGGGCGAGTACTGATTAACCCAAACCAACTCTCGTATTGGGCATGGACATATATTGCCACAAGCAGAGTGAAATAGAAGAATTTCATTAGCTAGCTAGGGAACTTCCCACCCCTTTCATCCCTCTTTCTTTCTTCTGCTTCCCCCCTCCTCTATTTATCCCCATCTTCTCCCTGACACCCCTCTCTCTGAATGTGACGTGACCAAGGACGCTTCTAAACCTAGGAGTCACTGGAAGCCCTCTTATCACTATAAAGGAAACCAACTTCAGGACAACATGAAACTCAGAAAGCACAATGTAAATCAAGGGAAAAGAAAAATAAGATACATTTTAAATGACATTGTTGAGCTGTCAGATCTATCCTTACTTAAGAAACAAAACTAGAAGTTTTCTATTACCTGAGTTAAAAAATGTATTTAATTACTAGTCTATTTGAGTTAAATTTTGGGTTTTTATCACCAAAAGCACTTTAACTGATGTTGGCTTCAGACAGAGACCTTTTTTTTTTTTTTTTTTTTTTTTTTTAATCTCCACTATACTCCCACTAGCAATATCATGACAATATCCTTATAATTATGTTCAATTTTAATGAATTTTTGCCTTGTCCATCCTCAAAAGTCCAACTCCTACTTTGTGCCTTAGATCACCCAAGATTTCATGCACCTAATAATGATGCTTAATAAATTTCTCATCTTTTGTTCCCATCCAAATGTGCTGGTATTCTTCCTTTTCTTTGTGTCTGACTTTTGGATTATGAAAGTGATAGGATAATTAGATAAATGAAATAGGGTGGATATGCTAAGTAGTCTTCAGATGCATACCCTAGCCTATAAAGGAAAACCTATCAGACTAATAGCAGACTTCTCAAATAATGTAAAGGACCCCCAGATGATGTCACATAGAAGCATGCTAAGTTGCAGGTGTTTTAAGAATTGTATTAACCGAAAATCTGGCCTATGTGTTATTTAAAATGGCCCAGTGGCATGGAGTCATTGTTAGCATGCCTCTCCCACTTGGAAAGACAAAATACTGTGTAGAGATTCACACTGTGCACTTCTTTCTAAGAAGCAACACAGGAACTTAACGGAAAAACTGAAAGAAACTACAGACCCTTTGAAAGAAGAAACAGCAGCCTACACTGTGAACCAGATGGAAAACTGTGAGTCTCCAGAGTGTGAGAGGGGGAGAGCCTGCCACCGTGACACACACTCCCACCAGAGAGCCGGGCAATTCAGGCCATGGAGGGAGATCTTAACGCTACCCAGTGCTGGAGCTGATTTAGTAAGTGATGGGGTGAGAAGAAGCGGTATCAGGATGCACATTGCCTGCACTCTCACACTGCAACAAGGACAGAGGGAAGCCATTCCTGATCCTGCCTCACAGGGGACCTCACAGATGTCTACCAGCTAAGTCAAGCTGAAGTCACAGGTTGAGAGAAGCTCTCAACTGAGATATGAGATTATAACCTTGAGTGAGGATGAACCCTGTTGGCCAGAACTGAGGGGCAAGTGGGAAGTTTGCTATAGTCATGGGCGCCGGAGCCGGGCACTCCTGCTTCACAGGTAGACCAGAAGGGGTGTGGCCTGAAAGCTGTGGTTTCAGTCTCCACTGGGAAGGCTTGTGGCCTGGGGCAGTTTTTAGTTCTAAGTACAGGCTACCTGGAACCCAGCCTGCTGCTTTTAGCGAATACAATACTGTGAGTGGGATACATGCCTTACCAAGTGCATGGAAGCTGAGTGGGGCTTACTGCTGCTTGCTAACCCCTGCATCCCATGAGGATTTTTCTGTGCAACAAAGGCAGCTGTGCTACTCCTGAAACATTACACCAGGGTAGCCAAGGAATTGACTTATGATCCCCATTGGGGCCGCTGCTTGTGCCTGCATGTGGGGAGCCAGAGCAAGGAGTTGCCTGACCTAGCCCATACCCAAATTTGCCCCTCCACCAGCGCTGGTAGCACAATGCAATATACAGGGATGTTTAGGAGCTCCATGACCCTACCCATTACCTGAGACACAAGAGTATCTCCCTGAGTGACATAAAGCAAGCACAAATTCTACCACTACCTCCATAGCTGGTTCTTTTCTACAAGTCATGACCTACTGGCTGGAGGCCAACTGGCACAGCCCATTAAAACATCTGTAGAAACAGTAACACAGCACTCAGGAAGCAAAGAACTTTTATGCAACCTCAGCTATTGCCATTGCCAGTATCACCTTAGCTAAACAGGAGGGCTTGAGTCTGTTGTCTATGTGCCCAAAACATTACTACTACAGCTGGCATTTGAGAAAAACAAAACACTAAAGCTATTTATAACCAAAGAAATATCAGAGTCTGTATCACTCCCCACCCACTCCCATCAGAGATAATGCTGGCACCTGGTGTAGGGAAACTAGAGGATAGGTCACATCACTGGATCCCTTGCAGACATTCTCCAATACAGCCTGAATTGTGGCAGCCCCACTGGACAGCTAGACCTAGAGGAGCAGTAGAATTCAGAGTAGTATGGCTTTCAGGGACTACTATTTGTTTGGGAAAAAGTAGTGAACCACATTAAGGGAACATCCCATGGTATGAAAGAAAGCAGACCACGAGCCTTGAGTCCCTGAACTTCCCATATGTGAGAAGTTTCTTTTGGCAGAGACACAGTGCGGTGCTGGGCTCAGTGGGGAAAGTCTGCAGCTCTACCCCAACAGTCAAATAGCCCTCATGAAGGGTCTGAGAAGGTGATTTCTTTTTCCCCTCACCCAACACTGCAGAGAGCTGGGGCTTCTCTCATGGGAGCTCGGCATGGATGCATCTGTAGACAGACTTTCTGGAACACTTCAAGGTTACTGTATCCCACAGGAATTGTGCCATCCAGGTTCAGATTTACACAAGAGGTAGAGCTACTACCCTTCTCTATAGGAAATCAGCATTCTTGCAGTAAAAAAGAGGTACCTGTTTGATCTGAATAGCTAGAACACCAGGTCAGGAGTGTGACTGGGAGGTGGATTGCTTTCCTGCTTTGCCTGGAAGGAGAGCTGGGGTGGCTCCCTCACTTCCCCCTGAAAAGACCTCAGTGCATTTCACGAGGAGCTTTGCCAGCTGCCTCTGTCAAGGCTGGGACTTCTTCCAACCATTGGATATTGCATTTACCCACCTGCTTTAGCCACAACTTGTGTTTACCTGTGGGCACCTCCTACTGGCCTGAAGCCTGAACTACTCAACCCAGTGAATAAAATGCTGGAAGAAAAACTTTTATAAGTGCACGCCACTGGGAAACAAAATAAGCTTCATGAGACCTCTGCCATTCCAGCCCCTTAAGAGACAGTGAACCTACTCACACACCCAGCCCATTGCCACTACAACTGGCATCTGAGAAAGACACCTCACAATGATTCTCTGTAACCAAGGAACTCATACAGTCTTTGCCACTTGAAACCACCCAGAGCTGAAACCAAGTGTAAATAAACTATAAATGTTAAAGTCACATCCTCAAGGGGGAAAATTTTTTTAAACCCAATGAACCAAAAAATAATTTTAAAATGATTAGAAGAAATAGTCAACACAAATGAGAAGGAACCATAAAAACAATTCTGGAAACATAAAAAACACTTGAGTTGTTCCATGACAACTCAAAAAAATCACACTAACTTTCCAGCAGTGGATCCAAATCAAGATGAAATCTTTGAAATACCAGATAAAGAATTCAAAAAGTTGATTATTACATTAATCAAGGAGACACAAGGAAAGTTGAAAACCAACATAAAATACCAGATAATAATTTAAAAAGTTGATTATTATGTTAATCAGGGAGACACAAGAGAAAATTGAAAACCAACATTTTTTTTTTTTTAATTCAGGACATGAATGAAAACTTTTCTAAAGAGATGGATATTTTAAAGGGAAGCCAAGCAGAACTTCTGAAAATGAAAGACTATACATTTCAGCAACTACAAAATGCAGTGAAAAGCTTTAAAAATAGATTAGATCAAGCAGAAGAAAGAATTTCAGAACTCAAAAACAAGGCTTTCAAATTAACCCAGTCAGCAAAAGTAAACAAAAAAGAGTTAAAAGAAGAAGAAAAGTCTCAAGAAATATGTGGATTATATAAAATGGCCAAATATAAGAATTGTAGATATTTCTGAGGGAGAAAAAGTAGCAATAATTTCAAAAGCATATTTGAGGAAAAATATCGAGGGAGAAAAACGTCCCTGGAATTGCTAGTAATATAGACATCCAAATACAAGAAAGTCAAAGAACTCCTGAGAGACTCGTTGCAAAAACAAAACATCACTAAGGCATATACTCATCAGGCTATCTAAAGTCATCATGAAGGAAATAATTCTAAGAGCAGTAAAATAAAAGCATCAGGTAACCTATAAAGGAAAACCAATCAAACTAACTGCAGACTTCTCAGCAGAAACCTTATAAGCCAGATGGAATTGGGGTCCTATCTTTAGTCTCCTGAACAGAATGACTGTTGGTCAAGAATTTTGTGTCAGCAAAACTGTATCATAGATGAAGGAGAAATAAAGTGTTTCTCAGACAAATAAATGGTGAAGGAATTTGTCAATACTAAACCAGCTCTATGAGAAATGCTAAATAGAATTCTAAATCTTGAAACAAGTTGTTGTTACTCACCAGAGCAAATACTCCTGAAAGCATAAAATTCACAGGGCTTATAAAACAATAACAATATGAAGAAAACAAAGTCACTAAGTAACAATCTATATGATGACTAGAACAGTACCTCACATCTCAATGTTTAATGTAAATGGTCTAAATACTCTACTTTAAAAAGATGCACACTGACAGAATGGATTTTAAAAATTTACAAGCCACATAGATACCCACTATCTTCAGAAGACATACCTCACATGTAAGGATTCTTATAGATTCAAGTTAATGGAGTGAAGAAAAAGACATTTCTTGCAAATGGAAGCCAAAAGCAAGCAGGAGTAGCTCTTCTTAAAACAAATAAAATAGACTTTAGAACAACAATACTAAAAAAAGACAAAGAAGGTCATTATGTATTTAAAATAGGATACATTTAACAAGAAGATATAACATTTCTAAATTTATAAGCACCTAACTCTAGAGCTCACAGATTCATAAGGCAATCCCTACCAGTTCTAAAAAAGAAAATACATAGTAACACAGTAGTAGTGGGAGTCATCAACACTCCGGTAACAGCAACTAGGGAGATCATCAAGGCAGAAGGTCAACAAAGAAACACTAGACTTAAATTGCAGTCTAGAAAAAAACGAGCCTAAGAGATATTTATAGAACATTCTATCCGAGAACTGCAGAATATACATTCTTCTCATCAGCACATGGAAGATTCTCCAAGATAGATTATATGATAGGCCACTAAATAAGTCCAATAAATGTTTAAAAATCATAATCATATTAAGTTTCTTGTCAGACCACGGTAAAATAAAACTAGAAACCAATTCCAAAAGGAACCCTCAAAACTATACAAATACATAGAAATTAAACAATCTACTCCTGAATGATTTTTGGGTTAACAATGACATCAAGATGGAAATTTAAATTTTTTTTGAAATGTATAACAACAGTGACACAAATTATCAAAACCTCTGGGATACAGCAAAAGCAAAACTAAGAGGAAAGTTTATAGTGCAAAATGCCAACATCAATAATTCTGAAAGATCACAAATTGACAACCTAACAATACACCTGAAGGAACCAGGGAAATAAGAACAAAGCACACCTAAAGCTAGCAGGAGAAAAGGAATAATAAAGATCAGAGCAGAACTAATTAAAATTGAAACAAAAAAAATCCAAAAGACCAATGAAACAAAAAGTAGCTTCTTTGAAAAGATAAAATTGTTAGAACACTAGGTAGATTAAAACCAAGACAAGAAGGGAGAAGATCCAAATAAGATTAATTATAAATGAAAATGGAGACATTACAACTGACACTACAGGTATACGAAAGATCTTTTGGGATTACTGTGAAGAGCTCTGTGCACACAAACTAGAAAATTTAGAGGAAATGAATTAATTCCTGGAAACATACAACCCCCACTAGCTTGAATCAGGAAGAACTAGAAATCCTGAACAGGCCAATTAGTAGCAGTGAGATTTAATCAGTAATTTACAAACAACAACAATAACAATGACAACAACAAACACCAATACACTACAAACAAATAAAAATGGTGCAAGGCCAAATGAATTCACAGCCAAATTCTACCAGACCTCCAAAGAACTGGTACTAATTTGATTGGATCTATTCCAAAAGATTGAGAAGAAGAGAATCCTCCCTAATACATTCTACAAAGCCAGTATCACCCTGGTACAACGCAAAGAAAAGACTGAACAAAAAAAGAAAACTACAGACCAGTATCACTGATGAATACAGATGCAAAAATGCTCAACAAAATAGTAGCAAACCAAATCCAACAGTGCATCAAAAAAATAATCCACTGTATTCACATGGGTTTCATTTTAAGGATGCAGAGATGGTTTAACAAATTCAAGGGAATGAATGTGATTCATCACATAAACAGAATTTTTAAAAATAAATATATGATCATTTCAATAGATGCAGAAAAAGCATTCAATAAAATCCAGCATGACTTTATGATTAAAAACCCTCAACAAAGTAGACATAGGAGAAACATACCTCTAAATAATAAAAGCTGTATATTCCAAACCCATAGCCAACATCACACTGAATGAGAAAAAGTTGAAAGTATTTCCCCTATTAACTGAAACAAGACAAGGATACCCACTTTTATCCCTTCTATTCAATATAGTACAGGAAATCCTAGCCAGAGCAATCAGACAAGAGAAAGAAATAAAGGGCATTCGATTTGTAAAACATGGAGTCAAATTATCTTTGTTTGCCAATGAAATGATCTTATATCTAGAAAACCTTAGGGACTCTTCCAAAAGACTCCTAGATCTGATAAATTAATTCAGCAAAATCTCATTACAAAACCAATGTACATAAATCAGTATTGCTGCTATACATCAACAACCACCACCAAGCTGAGAATCGAATAAAAAACTCAATCCCTTTTACAGTAGCTACAAAAAGATAAAATATCCTAGAACATACTTAACCAAAGAGGTGTAGTATTTCTACAAGAAAAATGAAACATTGCTGAAATAAATTGTAGAAGACAGAAGCAAATGGAAATACATTCTTTGCTCATAGATTAGAAGAATCAATATCATGAAAATGACCATACAGCCCAAAGCAATCGACAGATTCAATGCAATTTCTATCAAATTACCAACACTATTTTTTACAGAATTAGAAAAATCAATCCTAAAATTCACACAGAATAAAAAATAGCCCAAATAGTCAAAGCAACCTAAACAAAAAGAACAAATCTGGAGGCACCATATTACCTAACTTGAAATTTTACTATAAGGCTATAGTAACCAAATCAGCATGGTACTGATATAAAAGTAGATGAATGGAACATAATAGAGATCTCAGAAATAAAACCAAATACTTAAAACCAACTGATCTTTGACAAAACATACAAAAACATAAATCAGAGAAAGGACATTCTATTCAATAAAGGGTTCTAGAAAAATTGCATAGTCACACGTAGAAGAAAGACACTGGATCTCTGTCTCTCACTCGATACAAAAATTGGCTTTACCTTGACTAAAGACCTAAAGCTAAGACCTGAAACCATAAAAGTTCTAGAAGAGTACCTAGGAAAAACTGTTCTGGACACCAGCGTAGGCAAAGAATTTATAACTAAGACCCCCAAAAGCAAACCCAACAAAATAAAAATAATGAATAGGACTCAATTAAACTAAAAAGCTTCTGCACAACAAAATAAATAATCGTTACAGTAAACAGACAACTTAAAAACTGAGATGTGGACAAAAGACATGAATAGACATTTCTCAAAAGAAAATATACAAATGGTCAACAAACATATGAATAAATGCTCAACATCACTAATTATCAAGGAAATGCAAATTAAAACCACAGTGTATAACACCTTACCCGAGCCAGAATAACCATTATTAAAAAGTAAAAAAATAAAAAACAAAAACCAGATGCTCAGGTGAATGTGGTGAAAGAGGAACACTTATATGCTGCTGGTGGAAATACAAATTAGTACAACCTCTATGGAAAATAGTGTGGAGATTTCTCAAAGCTAAAAGTAGATCTACCATTTGATCCAGGAATCTCACTACTGGGTATCTACCCAAAGGAAAATGAATTAATATATCAAAGAGATGCCTGTGTACATATGTTTATTGCAGCACAGTTCACAATTGCAAAGATATGCAGTCAACCTAAATGTCCATTAACCAATGAGTGGATAAAGAAAATATGATGTATGTATACCATGGAATACTACTCAGCCATAAAAAGAATGAAATAATGTATTTTACGACAACTTGATTGGAACTAGAGGCCATTATTTTAAGTGAAGTAACTCAGGAATTGAAAACCAGATACTGCAGGTTCTTTCTTATAAGTGGGAGCTAAGCTATGGGTATGCAAAAGCATACAGAGTGGTATAACAGACATCGAAGACTTAAAAGGGGTGAGGGGTAAAAATGAAAAACTACCTATTGAGTACAATATATACTATTCAGATAATGGGTGCACTAATATCCGAGACTTCACCATTATACAATTCATCCATGTAACTAAGAACCACTTTTACCCCTAAAGATTACCCTCACCAGGCAGTAACGAGGCAGCCGTCGTCTTTTTCTGCTAAAGAAGTTTCAGAAAAAGCCAACTAAAGCAGAAATGTGATCCCGAATTTTAAATATGATCCAGAGTCTTTTAACAAAATAACCAAAATGTCTTTGTTTCATTCAAAAATCACTTGTCATATCAAGAACCAGGAAGATTGCAAGCTGCATTTAAAAAATACATTTAATAGATGACAGGGAGGTTAGAATTATCTGACAAAGATTTCAAAGTAGCTATCACAAAAATGAATGAACAGACTGGGTGCGGTGGCTCATGCCTGTAATCCCAGCACTTTGGGAGGCCGAGGCAGGCGAATCACCTGAGGTCGGGAGTTCGAGATCAGCCTGACCAACATGGAGAAACCCCGTCTCTACTAAAAATACAAAATTAGCCGGGCGTGGTGGCACATGCCTGTAATCCCAGCTACTAAGGAGGCTGAGGTAGGCGAATCACTTGAACCTGGGAGGCAGAGGTTGCAGTGAGCCGAGATCGTGCCATTGCACTCTAGTCTGGGCAACAAGAGTGAAACTCCATCTCAAAAAAAAAAAAAAAAAAAAAGAACGAACAGTCATAGACAAATGAAAAAACATCACCTATTTCAAAATTGGTTGAAGAGAAGATTTGGAATGTTCCCAACACGAAGAAATGATAAATGTTTGAGATAATCGATACTCAAATTGCCTAGATTTTATTATACATTGTATGCTCATATCAAGCTATCACATGTACCGCATTAATATGTACAATTATATAGCCATAAAAATTAAAAATAAAAATAAGTAAAGGGGAAGAATGTCACCAAAGAAGAATAAAAGAATAGAATGTTACAGCAAACAAATCAAATATAAGAAGAATGAAATAGAAATGTTAGAACTAAAAATATTAACCAATAAAATAATAATTTAAAAAATCAACATATGGGCTCAATAGCTGAATGGAGGAGACAGGGGAAAGAACCAGTCAACTGAAAAATAATACAAATAGAAATTACACAATCTAACAACAGGGACAAAATAGACTTTAAAGAAAACAAAAAGAAAACATAACCTCAGAAATATATGGGATATAATGCAAACCCCAAACATGATAAGCCCAAAGAAATCCACATGAAGTCACACCATAGACAAACTTCTGAAAATTATAGACAAATGTTTAAAGCAGTCAGAAATAAATATCACATTCTCTATGGAAAAAAGAACAGTTCAGATGACAACGGATGTCTCGTTAGAAACCAGGGAAGCCAGCAAAAATTACAATAGTTTTGAAGTGCTGAAAGAAAAAATCTTGTCAACTCAGGATCCTATATCCAGTAACAAATACTCTTCAGAAATAAAGGAGAAATCAAGAAATTCTCAGAGATGAAGGAAAAGTAAAGTAATTTGACACCAGCAGATCTACATTAAAAAAATGTTTTGGTTGAAGTATCAACAGTGCAAAAACTTGTATTATTTACTCTGTGGCTTGAAAGATTATTGAAGGCATTGCTATGGATAAAAACAAAACAAAGTGATAAAAACAATACCTCTAAGTCTGAATATTCTGCCAAAATAAAGATCATACTTTAGAGTTATAGTGGCAGGAGTTGAAATCTCCACTTTGTGTCTTTCAAATTGGATAGATCATGGTATCTTAAAAGTCACACATGTCTATTTGCATTTATAATCCATGCATAATCTGATGGCATATACTGCCCAAGAAGATACTACTGATTCTTCTGTAATACTTGATGTAAGAACTTCTTTTGTAATTTAACTGAGCTATAACTTGGGGTTTGTGACTATATAGGGAAAATAGATGCTTTTTGGTGAACATAGTAAAATAACTCCCTGCAAGATTTATTTTTTTCTCATCTCTCTCTCCCTCTCACTCTTTATCTCTCCCTCCCCGCTCCCCTTTTGAGTGTGTTTCTTACAGACTCTAATAATCTAACAATCTAAAAGTGTATGTATGTGTATGTATGTGATATAACTGGGAATATTGAGAAGTCCAATTTCCTGACTTCTAAGACCTTTATTTTTATCTTGCATTTTTCTGACCCGGCTTAAGCTTGATGTTGGCAGCTGCATCTAAAACTTGCCTTATCGACTAGATTAGAATCCTAAAAAAAAAAAAAAAAAGAAAAAAAAAATTCCACAACGGATTCATATCAGAATCAGTTGACACTTTCTGTCTGTGACACCCCTATGGGTGTACCTCTTGCTCCTGCCACTACTGCCTGAGCACTTCCTGCCTGTGGCACTCCTGCCACTACAGCCAGAGGGCCTCCCACCCATGGCACCTACCACTGGAGGCCCCACCCCCAGTGTTCCCTGACAGTGCCCACCACTCTTGGCATTCCCTGACAGAGCCCAAGACCTGCTGTACACCCTCACCGAACACCCTGTGTGCGGCACTCCCTATTGAATGTCCATGCCCATGGCACCCCCTCATTGGAGCTCCTCCCTCTGTTGGTGCTCCCCACTGAAGCACCCTCACCTGTGGTACCCATAGCACTAACCACCTGTGGCAACTCCCACTGAAGCACTTATGCCCAATCACTTCCTGATGTCCCTTACAAAGAGCTGTTTGCCAGCTTCCCTTCCAGCTCAGTCAGGGCTCAATCCTGTGGCAACAGAGGGCAAAGGTGTGGACTCATACCAGTTCCCCAGGGTTGGAGCATGTAGCCCAGAAATGTGGAGCTGAGCCTTGCCCGTCAAAGCATCCAGATTGAAGCCCTTCAGCTGTATACTAACTTGTACCACAGTCAAACCCTCAAAGGCAATAAAGTTAATAAAAACAACAAGCCCCCATCCAAAGGGCAGCAACTTCACAGGATAAAGGAACATGAGCCTCCACAGATGAGGAAAAACCAGCACAGGAACTCTGGCAACTCCCAAAGCCAGAATGTCTTCTTACCTTCAGATGATCTCACTAGCTCCCCAGCAATTAATCCTAACCAGACTGAAATGGCTGAAATATTAACCATAGAATTCAGAATCTGTATGGCAAGGAATGCCATCAAGATAAAAGAGAAGTTTGAAACCCAATTCAAGGAAAACAGTAAAATGATCCAAGAGTTTAAAGACAACATAACCATTTTAAGAAAGAACCAAACTGAATTTCCAGAATGAAAAATTCACTATAATAATTTCAAAATACAATTGGGAGCATTAACAACAGAATAGAACTGAAGGTATTCTGGCTGAAGCTGAAGAAAGAATCTCAGAGCTTGAAGGCTACTCCTTTGCAGCAACACAGAGAGCCAAAAATAAAGAAAAAATAACTTTCAAAAATGAACAAAACCTCCAAGAAATATAGAATTATGTAAAGAGACCAAACCTACAACTAATTAGTGTTCCAGAAAAAGCAAGAAAAAGAGTAAGGTACTTGGAAAACATATTTAAGGATATAATCCATGAAAATTTTCTCAATTTCACTAAAAGAAGTTGATGTGCAAATTCAAGAAATTCAGAGAACCGCTGTGAGATACTATGCAAGATGACCATCCCCAAGACACAAAATCTTCAGATTTTTCCAAGGTTAATGTGAAAGAAAAAATCTTAAAGGCAGCTATAAAGAATTGGCAGGTCATTTATAAAGGGAACACTATCAGAATAAGAGCAGACCCTTCGTCAGAAACCTTACAAACCAGAAGAGATTGGGAACCAATTTTCAATATCTTTAAGGAAAAGAAATTTCAACCAAGAATTTCCTATCCTGCCAACTAAGCTTCATAAGTGAAGGAGAAATGAAATTATTTTCAGGCAATTAAGTGCTAAGGGAGTTTTTTGTTTTTTGTTTTTTGTTTTTTTTTTTTTTTTTTTTTTTACCACTAGACCTTCCTTACAAGAGCTCCTAAAGGGAGTAATAAGCATGAAAACAAAAGAGCAATTCATTTAACCATAAAAACATACTTAGGCATATATCCCACTGACAGTATAAAGTAACTATACCATAAAGTTTATATAGCAATCCACTAACAGCATGATCACAAGATCAAATCATCACATATCAATATTGACCTTGAATGTACACAGACTAAACGTCCACTTAAAAGGCATAGAATTGAAAGTTGTACAAAGAAGCTAGACCCTGCTGTTTTGTGTCTTCAAGAGAGCAGTCTCCTTGGTAATGATATCCACTGGCCCAAACTAAAGGGATAGAGAAAGATCTATTAGGCAAATAGAAAACAACAAAGTTATCCTTATATCAGTTAAAACAGATTTTAAACTAACAATGATCAAAGAAGAGCATTACCTAATAGTAAAGAATTCAATCCATTAAGAAGACTTAACTATCCTAAATATTTATGCACCAACATTGGAGCACCCAGATTCATAAAACAGATTCTTAGAGATCTACAAAGAGATTTAGACAAACCACAAAATAATGCTGGGAGACTGAAATCCTCCACTGGCAGCATTAGATAAATCATTGAGGCAGCTAACAAAGGTATTCTGGACTTAACACTTGACTAATTAGACTTAATAGACATTTACAGGACACTCCACCCAACAAGAACAGAATATAATTCTTCTCATCTGCACTTGATACCTACTATAAGATCCAATACATGCTTGGCCATAACGAAAGTCTCAAAAAAATTTTAAAAATATAGAAATCACACCAAGTACCTTTGACCACAGCACAATAAAAATAGAAATCAATACTAAGGAGATCTCCCAAAACCATACAATTACATGAAAATTAACTTTCTCCTGAATGACTTGTGGGTAAAGGAATTAAGGCAGAAATTAAAAAAAAAAAAAAAATCTTTAAAACCAATGAAAACAGAGACAAAATGTACCAAAATCTTTAGGAAACAGCTAAAGCTGTGTTCAGAAGGTAGTTTACAATGTGAAATGCCTATCTCAAGAAGTTAGAAAGATCTCAAATTAATAACCTAATAACTCACCTAGAGGAACTAGAAAAACATGAGTAAACTTACCCCAAAGCCAGGAGATGAGACAACTAAAATCACAACTGAACTGAATAAAATTGAGACAAAAATTCATATAAAAGATCGACAAAACCAAAAGTTGTTTCTTTGAAAGATTAAACAGGATTGATAGACCTCTAACTAGGTTAATAAAAAGGAGAAGACCCAAGTAAATACAATCAGAAATGAAAAATGTGAATTTACAGGTGATCGTGAAGAAATATAAAAATTCCTCAGAGAATTTTATGAACAGCTCTATGCACACAAACTAGGAAACCTAAAAGAAATTGATAAATTCCTGGAAATACACCCTCCCAAGAACTGGGAAGAAATTAAAATCCTGAACAGACCAATAATGAGTTCTGAAATTGAATCAGTAATAAAAAGCCTACCAATAAAGAAAAAAAGGCCTAGAGCAGATGGATTCACAGCTGAATTCCACCAAACATACAGAGAACAGCTAGTACTAATCCTACTGAAATTATTCCAAAATATTGAGAGGGAATTATCTAGCTTATTCCATGAAGCCAGTATCATTCTGATAGCAAAACATGACAGAGACACAACAGCAATAAAAGAAAAATATCAAGCCAATATCCCCAGTGAACAGAGATGCAAAATTTTCTCAATGAAATATTGGTAAACTGAATCTAACAGCACATAAAAAGTTAATTTACCGTGATCAAGTAGGCTTTATTCCTGGGATGCAAGGTTGGTTTAACATAGGCAAATCAATACATGTGATTCACCACATAAATAGAATTAACAAAAACCACATCATTATCTCAATAGGCACAGAAATAGCCTTTGATAAAGTTGAACTTCCCTTCATCCTGAAAACCCCCAAGAAACTAGGCATCAAAAGAACATATTTCTAAATAATAAGAGCTATTTATGACAAACCCATAGCCAACATCATAGTGATTAGGTGAAAACTGGAAGCATTCCCCTTGAGAACTGAAATAAGGTAAGGATGCCCACACTCACCATCCCTATTCAATATAGTAATGAAGATTCTAGCCAGAGTAATCAGGTAAGACTAAGAAATGAAAGGCATCCAAATACAAAGGAAGTCAGACAATACGACTCTGCCTAGAATACCCCATAGATTCTGCCAGAAGGCTTCTAGAACTGATAAATGACTTTAGTAAAGTTTCAGAGTATAAAATCTATATGTAAAAATCAGTAGCATTTCTATACACCAATAATGTCCAAACTCAGAATGAAATTAAGAACACAGTGTGACTTACAAAAGCCACAAAAAGAATAAAATACCTAGGAATACAGCTAACTAAGGAGATTAAAGAACCTTGCAAACAGAATTACAAAACACTGCTGAGAGAAATCAGAGACAATGCAAACACATGGAAAAATATTCTTCCTATCCAACGTAATAGGATTTAACAATACTGACCATATGTTAAAGCAATTGTTATTGTTAAAATGACCATACTGCCAAAAGCAATTTACAGATTTGATACTATTCCTATCAAATAGTATCAAACAAAGTTCTAATGTTATTTTTCACAAAATTAGAAAAAATATTCTAAATTCATATGGAATCAAAAAAGAGACTGAATCACCAAAGCAAGCCTAAGCAAAACGAATAAAGCCAGAGGCATCACACTGCCTAACATAAAACTGTACTACAAGGCTACAGTAACCAAAACAGCATGATTCAGGTACAAAAACAGGCAGACTGATAGAACAGGTTAGAGAACCCAGAAGTAAAGCCACAAACCTACTACCTTCTGTCCTTTAACAGAGTTGACAACAACAAGCAGTAGGGAAAGGACCCTCTAGTCCATAAATGGTGCTGGGATCACTGACTAGCCATATGCAGAGGATTGAAACTGAATCCCTTCCTTTTACCATATACCCAAATTAACTCAAGATGGATTAAAAACTTAAAAGTAAGACCTAAGACAACAAAAACTCTAGAAGAAAACTTAGGAAATACCATTCTGGACATGGGCCTTGGCAAAGAATTTATGACTAAGTTCCCAAAAGCAATTGTAACAAAAAAATTGACAAGTTGAGTCTAATTAACTTAAAGAGCTTTTGTACAATAAAAGAAACTATCAATAGAATAAACAGACAACCTAAAGAATGGGAGAAAATATTAGCAAATTATGCATCTGACAAAGGTCTAATATCTAGAATCTGTAACGAACTTAAATCAGTAAGCAAAAATGTAATAATTGCATTTAAAAGTGGGCAAAGGACAAGAAGAGACAATTCTCAAAAAAAGACATATATGTGGCCAACAAATACCTGAAAAAAATGTTCATTATCTCTAATCACTAGAGAAATTCAATTTCAAACAACTATGAGATGTCGTCTCACACCAGTCAGAATGGCTATCATTAAAAAGTTAAGAAACAACAGATGCTGTTTAACTTGCAGAGAAAAAGGAACGCTTATACACTGCTGGCAGGAATGTAAGTTAGTTCAGCCACGGTGGAAAGCAGTGTGGAGATTTCTCAAAGAAGTTGAAACAGAACTATCATTTGACCCAACAATTCCACTATTGGGTATACACCCAAAGGAAATAAATCGTTCTGCCAAAAAGATGCATGCACTCATATATTCATCACAATGCTTTTCAAAATAGCGAAGACATGGAATCAACCAAGATGCCCATTGATAGTGGACCAGATAAAGGAATTGTGGTACATATAGACCACGGAATACTGCACAGCCATAAAAAAAGAATGAAATCATGTTCTTTGCAGCAACATCAATGCAGCTGGAGGCCATTATCCTAAGCAAACTAGTGCAGGAACAGACAACCAAATTCCACATGTTTTCACCTATAATTGGAAGCTCAACATTGAATATAAATGGACACAAAGATAGGAACAAAGACTCTGGCGACTGCTTCATTGGAGAGGGTGGTGGGGGGCATGGATTGGAGACTACCTATTGTGTACTATGCTCACTACCTTGGTGATAGGATCATTCATACAGCAAGCCTTAGTGACACGCAATTTGCCCATGTAACAAAGCTGCATGTGTAACTGCTAAACCTAGAATAAAAGTAGAAACCTATCGTAATAATAATTTAAAAAACCAGCTGGAATGTTTATAAAATTCAGGTTCCTGGGCACCACCCCAGACTTATTGAATCAGAATCTTAGGTGTGGTGACACTAAAACTGTATTCTTAACAAGCTCCCCAGTGATTCTTATCCATACTGAAGAATGAGATTCACATTATTAGACTGTACAGGATATCTTTATTAATGCCACCATCTGTGGGTGAAGTGGGAGTGACTTCTCTCATCAGTGGGCACACTGCTTTGTGCTGGGTTTCCTCCCATACCTCTCTGCCTTTTCTAATGGAATTCCTTTGTGTGCAGCAACCTAGCACCTCTTACTAGATCATGTGTCCAGCTGAACTTTACTTAACAGCCAAACACACAGAGTTATTTTCACAACAATATTTTCAGACTGTGTATTAAGCCTAGTTCAAAGCACAAGAGCACTTGATTTCACAGCTGTGATCACAGGTATTAAAGAACAGATGTATTGATTTGAGGGGCACCCATTTTTCATTGTCTTTTGATGTCCTTGTCCACAAGGCAGAATGGCAAGAGCCTTAGAAATCTAACCATGTACCGGTTATGTTGCATTCGCTTTGAGCCTATATCCTCATTGAAAACAGCTGCTGAACTCAGAGTTATTATGAAGACTCCTGGAGAGAAGGCAGAATGGAATAAATGGGAAGAGCACAGGCTTTGGAGTTCAGAGAGAGCTTGTGAGAATGCCACCTCTGTTTCCCACCAGCTGTAGGATATGGGGCAAGTTATTTTACCTCTCTAAGCTTCATCTTCAAAATGAGACTAATAATAGTCCCTTGACCAGCATTGTCAAGATTAATTGAAATGCTCCAGATACATGGTGAGTGCTCAATAAATTGCAAGTATCATTTTCAGTTTGGGGAAAAAACCAGGCACAGTGCCAAGGATGCAAGGCATTTTTTCCTCTTATAATTTAAATCTTCTGAGCAGACTTATCAGCTGTGCAGCTGTAAAGTGAATTTCAGAGGTACACAGACCTGGGACCAATTCCTGCCCTAGCATTTCTTACCTCTGTGACTTTGGCACAAGTTGTTTTTGAGCCTCATTTTTTGTTTTGTAAATAAAGGAAATAGTAGTTATATTAACCTCACAGAACTAGCGTGAGACTCTAAAGTAGTATAGGTCACCTTTTTCTCTCCCCTCCTCCCATGGCTCTCTTCCCGAGAAAAGAGATACTGGCTAGGACGGTGCATGGGTTTACAATCAAATTCTGGTTAATGAAGTTGCTATTCAATTTGTCACTAAATCATGATTGCATTTTTTCAAGTAATATAGCTAGAGAACTCCAGTCCTCTTGACTTAGATCAAGATGTGTTATTTGTTATGTAACCAGTTTACCATTTTTTCTAGGTTCTTGAATAGACAATCACACCGATAGTTAAGTGCCTTCTTGGGACATCCAACCCATACAAGATGGCCAACATTAAAAGAATAGATGCAGTTAATATAGACTCCAGTTGAATCTGGAATGTAGACTAAGAATCCTCTTTTGAGCATAGGGTATGGCACGAGCATCCTTGCGTCCATATGGTGCATCTCTGTTTTTAGAGAGGAAAACTGTAGTAAAAAACTGTTACACTTACAGGAAGCTCAAAGTAATAATGGAAAATTATATTTCCTAAGTGTTTTGTACTTTAATACTCAGATTACAGCTTAATTGTTTGACATAACAACATTTAAAGAGAAAAAAAACCCCTTTATTTAGATCACTTTTCAATATGTTTTCTTTTCAAATGAATCAGGAAATATTTTTGAATAACAGATATGTGATTTACAACTCAACTAGAAAAATATTATTCACATGTAAAGAACATATTTCCTAGTTTTTTTTTCTTATTCTAATTTCTTCTTTTAAAATTATCTTATTTTTGCTTTTTTCATTGGTACTTTTGATTCCATTTCTCCCTAATATTTCAGTAAGCTATTATTTCTTTACAAAAACATGGTAGAACCTTTGCTCACCTTTCATATCTTTCTGGATTTTTCAGTGATAATTGAACAAAGCATAATAGTAAATTATTACATTATTGCTTTCGTCTTGCCTGTGCCATTTATTGTCATTGTTTTTTTCTTTTTCATTCCTTTCTCCCCTGCCTCCGCTGCATCCCGGATTATCAGATTATCACCCTACTATGATGGCATTTCTGAGTTAAATTACCCTTAGTAAGACAGCAAATGGGTAGAAATTAAAATGAATATATTAATACTAATTTCATCTATGTCAACTATCTGCACAGTCTTGTAAGCAGACATGATATCCTTTTGAGTAAATTATTGATGTTTGAAAAGGATCATAGATAATCTTGGTAACCTCAACACACTTTCAAATTCCTGAAATGGCATTTATTTCAATTGTGTTTTAGGTGTACATTAAACATTTTTACTATTTATCTATAAAGTACATCAGTAGTACAGCTTTTCAAAGGATGATATTATTCTCTAGATATTGCTGATAGTGAGCCAATGCCTAAAGGCATGCTAAAACAAATTAACATGAATTAGAAAATAATAGTGTTGTCCACTGCTAAAAAATTGTTTTGATTATGTAGAATATAATTAATGCCTAATTCATTATAAGTAAGAAATATTCTCAGATACTAAATGACTAACCAGTTATCTTTTAATTGAGAACAGGGGGTATTAAAAAGAAAGGACATTTTTATTTCTGCTAATATTCATCTTGCTGAAAATTGTGGATTCTGGAAAGGCAAAAATGAATGAGCAACTCAATAGCATAAGCCATAAAGAAGAATTTCTCATATGTGTTTGTTATATAATGATTTCGTTGAACTTCAGTAAAATTTTGTGCAGTGCTTTGTGCGAAACACTTAGAATTTTTCCTATAATCCTGGAGCATTACAGTTATTAATTTTAAACAGAAAATACTATCTCTTTTCTTTTTAATGGGAGGAGACAGCTGTGTTACCTGAAGCTATGGGCTGTGAGCAACCCTGGTAGTCAATCACATTATTCATAATATGTTGGGATTGTGCTTCTGGCATTTGCTTATTTGGAAATAATGCATATCATTAGAATTTTTCACTGTGATTGCATTTTTAGTTGATATATTCTGCTAGGCCTAACACTGAAATACAGTTGCCCAGAACATCAGTGGTTCTCCAAATTTTGAGAAAAATATATCACACTTTAGTGAACTAGGAGGTTTATATTTCATGTGAACCTGAGCCACAGAAAATACTTCTCTTTTCTTTAAACAATGTCAAGATATAAGCCATTTCCCCTAGATGCACTGTTTCCATTACTCTACCTAAGGATGTAGTATTAGTCCAGTGCAGAGACACTTGTAATCAGAGCCTCAGCATTCAATTTGTCATTAGGGGAAACACAAGGGAAACTGTACAATTTGGACTCCGAACATCTGATAACCAGATGGCAGGTTATCCTCAATGTAGTGCAAATATTTTCCGTTTGCAAGACTGATATTTGCACACACGTCTTTGGCAGATGATGGTAAAGCATTGCACAGAAGAAGCATGTGTCCTGAGTCACACAGCACACAGAAGGAAACATCTTCCTCAAGTCTATTTTCTCTCCTCTCTTTGCAAAGACTGATAGATTCTTTTAAATACAAAGATATTTTGAGAAAGGTTTTGAAAGTTAAATGTGGAGATAAGTGGCCTCCAATCTGTGAAGTTTTCTTTATCTTTTTTCCTCCCCAGTTAAAATTCAAACTTAGAATTTCTCACTCATCTAGGTTATTTTGGTTTATTTCATGTTTTTTTTTTTTTTTTTTTTTTTTTGAGTCCTGGCCTAAATGCGATTAGCCGCACAGAATGTGATTATCAACCATATTAAAGTCCCTCAGCATAAGGTGTATGTATAGATAGGTAGATGTCGAGATAGACATATAGTTTGCTAGGTATGTATGCCTGTTTATGTGAATGTGTTTGCTTGGATTCATATTTGGATTTTTTTTCTTTCTTTTTGAGACAGAGTCTCTTCTGTCAACCAGACTGGAGTGCAGTGGTGCGATCTTGGTTCACTGTAACCTCTGCTTCCTGGGTTCAAGTGATTTTCCTGCTTCAGATTCCTGAGTAGATGGGATTACAGGCATGCGCCACCACACCCAGCTATTTTTTGTATTTTTAGTAGAGACGGGGTTTCACTTTGTTGGCCAGGCTGATCTTGAACTCCTGGCCTCAAGTGATCCACCTGCCTCAACCTCTCAAAGTGCTGGGATTACAGGCATAAGCCACCACGCCCAGCCTCATATCTGGATTTTTTTCATACCCTGCTCATGCGAGACTGTGTAGCACAATGAAAAGATGTCCATAGGTTTTGGAATCTCTAGAGGCAAATATGTATAGTGGTTAAGAACATGGACTCTAAAATCAAAATTGCCTCATAAATATGTACAAGTAGTATAAATGCACACTAATTAATTTTTTAATTTTTAAAAAAATGCCTCTGTGATTCTATGCAAATTAATCATCTGTACTGTGCCTCGTGTGCTTCATCTGTGACATGACAATGACATAGGGTCATTATAGATTTATCTCATTTAACTCCATAACAAAATTGTTACGGGTCATTACAGATTTATCTCATTGTTAACAAGGTTGCTATGGGATTAAATGAGATAAATCTAATGACCCTATTATCTATAAAGTTCTTATAACAGTGACTCTTGTATAATAAATACTGTATAAATGTTACTTTTCTTTTTGTTCATTAGTCTGCCATATGTGTACTACCTTGTGTCCAAAAGACTTAGGGTGGTAATTTTAAAGCACTGAATAAATACGTGTTTTCCTGAACTGGGCTTAGTTATGAGTCAGAGGTCCATAACTGCTCAGCCATGTGCCTTTGAGTAAGCCACTTAACTTTTCTTAGCCAATTTCCTCATCCATGAAATGGGGCAGTAATTGCTGCCCTGTTTTCCTCACAGGATTATTATGTAGACCAAGTGAAACAATTTATATGAAAGTATGGATTTAGCTTGAAATGCAACACAGATAGTTGTAATGCTATTTTTTAATCTCCAAAAGGGAATGTGATAACCAATTCAGGCTCTCACTTCTTCTGGTCTAGCAGGCATGATAATACACCTACACGTATGACTATATTAAAGGTAGAACCTGCTAATGCATCAGAAAGTTCCAGAACAAATGCTTCGATAAAACTTAAAATATAATGAAATTTTTTCTCCTTCTAGAAATAATGGAAAGAGAGTAAATACATGCTAGTCAAGACTTAGTATATGCTTTGAAGTAATTTTTAAAATGGTTAGTTACCTTGATAACTATCTTGCTTAAATAATATATTTCATCTGGAATCAGATCAAATCAACTGGGAACATGTACCAAAACCTATAAGAATCTCAGCACATTGACAGATTTTATTTCTTGGTGTATTAGGAGAACATCAGGACATTTTTTTGAGAGCTTCTTGCTCAAAACTGTTTTCATCTTAGGAAATTAAAAATGTATGCTCACAGACATTTCACTCAAGGCATTTTGTTCAGCTAGTAAATATTGTTTTTTCTTCTTTCTTTCATAGGATAAAGGATATGTCTCACCAGTTTACGTGGTTTAAAAAACATTTCCATCAGATAATATAAAATTTTGTCTAGAATTCAAGTGGGATGTCTTTATTTTTTATTATTATTATTTTTTTACTTTTGTTTCATCTGAGACCTGTGTGAAATCAAGTGGTTTTTAAAAGTCGAGTTAGCTGACTTATTCTGATGTGTTTGGTCTTTAAAAATTCATATTTTGTCAGCTAGGTGCAGTGGCTCACGCCTGTAATCCCAGCACTTTGGGAGGCCAAGGTGGGCGGATCACAAGGTCAAGAGATCAAGACCATCCTGGCCAACATGATGAAACCCCGACTCTATTAAAAATACAAAAATTAGCTGGGCATGGTAGTGCGTGCCTGTAATCCCATCTACTGGGGAGGCTGAAGCAGGAGAATCACTGGAACCCGGGAGGCAGAGGTTGCAGCGAACTGAGATTGTACCACTGCTCCAGCCTAGGCGACAGAGGGAGACACTGTCAAAAAAAAAAAATAAAAATAAAAAAATAAAAAATAATAATAGTTTGGAAAAGGTATAGAAAAAAATATCATCTATTTCCTTTAAGATTTTCTCTGGGATCTAGGTCTCAGGGGTAATGTGGAGAGACACTGAACTCACACAGAGCTAAAACTTCTAACCGAAGTATCCTTAAAAGGGTTCATTGGATTGTTTTGGTAACATCTCTCCTGTCTATACCAGAATGACTTCTCTTACACCTCATTTTGGAAAGGCAAGAGATGAGAGTCACTCTTAATGGCTGCATAGATATGTGTTAGACCAAAGAAAGGTGTGTGGCTCAGAGGCTGCAGACAACTTCCCTATACTCACTCTCCTTTGATAGTATTGCCCTTCCAAAGAAAGAAAACATTTAAAAAATATCTACCTATATTATTTTTATTAGTAATGGCTCTGCCTTGAATCAACTCTGAATTCTGTTTTATTACTGAAATGACTTTTACACCACCCACACCTGATATTGCTCATAATATCTTACTGAGGTACCTTCAGATATCACATCAAGCATGGGTGATTTGAAGCCATAAACAATTGTCAGTGTAGATAATAGCTGACTGTACAAGGCTGATATATTTGAGGCCTCGAAGCCATCATGTTTAATATCCAGTAGTTCATTCTCTGAGGCCCAACAGGATGCTAACACCTACCATCAAAGTTCATGTTCTGAGAATAATAATGTCTTATTATAATTTTTGAATAAATATGTCCTGCTTATTAATTAAAATTGTTCTGTGCACAAAACATATTATTACTGTTTTCTTCCGGCTAATGAGTCATAGTACTGAGATGATTACTTTTGAGATTAATTATTTTTAAATATGGCAAAGTGTATCTGTTGCATATTATGCTCCATCTACAGAATTCTGTAATAGTTGAGTAAATTTTAGATAAAGTCCGTAAAAGAATACAATACTCTTTTTACATGGGTCATTATCTCTTATTAACCTTGATAATGTTTGTCCCAATAAAAGAAAGTAGAAGATGGTAAGGAAGACTAAATTGCAAAGCAAAAGGCTGGTGCGGCTAAGAAACATTGGCTGGATATTTTCCGTTTGTCCCTCCACATCCCCTTTCTCTCCTCTTGTGGTCCTAGGAGAGCATCAATGGGGCAGACTCCTTTGATCTCCGGCATCTGGTTGGGCAAGGCTAATGAGAGGCACTAAGAAGAGATTAGAGGCCAGGAGCAAAATGTTGTCTGGCTTTTATTCTCTAGCTTCTTCCTGACAAAGCCACAGTTTATCAGAGGGCATGTTCCTTTCCAAGGCAACAGTTCCTGCAGATCCTTTGCTATAGTCAGAGTTCTTTCTGGATTTCAGTTACTTCTCTCTTCCTCCTCCTTATTCCTTTAGAATGTAGAGATAAGAAGCAAAGCCTTTCTCTGCTGCTAGCCCTGGCAGACTTCGCTTCCCAGGTTGGTTTCCTTTGTCATTCTGCCCCATGTATATAAATTGTCCTGTTATCAGTTTCTCTTTGTTTACTATTCTTAGTATTCCATCTGTTTCTGCTAACATCTGATTTGGTACAAGCAGAAGAGTGCAAAGAAGATACCAGAGTTGCAGCCAGCATTGCTGAATTTGAACTTTGGTTCTATTGCTCCCTAGCTTTGTGACAGCAGACAAACCCCTTACCCTTCTTGGACTGCAGTCTCTTTAACTGTGCAATGGAAAGTAGTGAACCCAATTCTGAGCTCTAAAAATGTTATGTTCTGTATGCAGCTCAGGAAGTAGAAGTGGCCACCCCCAAGATATATCCTTTATAAATTGTTCAGTCATTTCCAGAAGGAGGAGTGAAATAAACACACGCTTGGGGTATTGGTGTCAGAACTTAGTTAATGTCACGCATGGACTTAGGGGATATAACTCATACGTTGAAATTGTCTTATTTTCATATTTCTCTAGTGTTTTCTCATTTTGGATATAAATGTTATCAAAATAGAGATATAATGCTTGTCAATTCTGTTGAAAGGACACTGTCTACAATCAGGTTGGACTCTAATTGATTTTCAATGAAGCACTCTCAGCTACTACTTCAGTTAGGCGCCACTTTGGCTATAACAGATGATTTTTTCAGGTCCTTAATAGATTTCAGTTTGAAAAAAATGTGAAGCATCACTTCTTGTCTAATATCTTCTTTATGCTCTCTTTTGTCTTTTCTTCTGTTGGAAGCTACCTACTACCTGCTTTTTCTTGATTGTCTTGTTGCAGGTTGAAGGAAAACTGAGAGACGGAAATGAAAGTAAAGCCACAATAATTACTGTAGATGTGAAGTATGCATGTTTGAACACAATCTCTATATTTTAGTGTCATTGTTCCAATGGCTGGTGCTGCAACTGTGTCAGTTATAACATTTTCAGGACCCAGATTTGTCAGTAGAGCAAAGAAGTCTATTATTGTAACTTGGAGAACTGCTGTGCTGGGGCACTGAGTCTCTGAGCTGGAAAAAAATCATCAACCGAGATTGATGGATGCCAGCTCAGAGATGAGGAGGGTAAAGATTGAACATGGTTGAGTGGCAATGACCTGAAAGAAGGATGTGCAAAAACAATATCTTAGTAAAATGGTAGGATGATAAATTTGTTTATAGTGAAGCCCTTTGCCGTTAACGGAAATGAAATCTTCCTCTCTCTCTCTCTTTTTTTTTTTTTTTTTCTGAGACAGAGACTTTCTCTGTCACTCAGGCTAGAGTGCAGAGATGCAATAATGATTCACTGCAGCCTCTACTTCCTGAGCTTAAATGATCCTCCCGCCTCAGCCACCTAAATAGCTAGGACTGCAGGCATGTACCACCATTCCCAGCTAATTTTCTTATTTTTCATAGAGACAGGGTCTCACTATGTTACCCAGGCTGGTCTTAAACTCCTGGGCTCAAGCAATTCTCCTGCCTTGGCCTCCAAACTGCTGGAATTACATCTGTGATCCACCTCGCCTGGCCAGGGAAGTGAAGTCTTGATAGACTATCGGGACTCTTCGTTTCTAGAGAACGTATAATATACAGAAACATCATCTCTTTCTCCATAGGCTCCCACGCCATCCTCTGTCATTGCACCTTCCACTATTTATTCTAATCACAGGATTCCTCGCCTGTGTCTGTCAACTGCCTGTGAGTTCCCTTTACATAATATTGAGTGATATTGAAAAATGAGCTTTAGACTTCAAAAGCCACCTAAACTCCTCCCCATCCCTCCCTCCCTCCTTCCCTCCCTCCCTTTCTTCCTTCCTTCCTTCTCCTTCCCCTTTCCTCCCTCTTTCCCCCTCCCTCCTCACCTTCCCCCTCTCTCTGCCCTTTTTCTCCCACCTCCTCCCTCCCCCACTCCCCGTATCATCCTCTACTCCCTGCCCCATATCATCCTCTCCCCCGTGCTCTTGCCCTCACCCTAGCCCACTCCCACCTCTCCATCTCTCTTTTTCTCCCTCTCTCTTTGTTTTACAAATTCAGAAAAGTAGTAAAGCAGAAATCTATGATGTTTCTGTAGCTTAAAGTTATTTGCTAATATCCACATTCAGTGACAACTTCTAGCAGTTTATTTCAAATCTCAACTTTGGAAGGAAATTCACCTTGGTTTCTCTTTTGACCTTTTCTGCATGATTAGCCAGGCTCCTACTCAGGAGTCACAGGAACCTGGTAACAGGGATTGCCTCTTGGAGCATGAAGACAAGGACAAGGAGACAGCGATGAGAAGGAGATTCACATTGTACTGCATATACTTGGTTCTGTTATTATTTTTCTTACCATGTGTCATCTAGTCAAAAACATTTTCATGCAGCTCAACAATAAATACTCCCACTCAATTCATGAAAATTGTTTTTGCATTTGATTTTGAATTGTTTGAATACTTCAGATGTGATTATTTCAATTATGTAAGCTAAGCTGCATTTCAATCTGGGCACAGACTTATCATCAAAATGTTCCTGTTGGGAAGAACCAGTTTCTCTTCTTTAGATTTCAAGCAGTTTTATACTTATTGTCATGATCTAGGACACTAGTGATAATCATCACTGATTCCTCTCTTTGCCACTCCCCCATCAGTCACCAAATCCTGGGATTTGAATATGTTCAACTCGTGTCTTTCTTCATTTCTCCAAGTCCTATCACAGTTCCATTTTGGGACTTCATTATCTCTTGAAAGGAATGCTGAAACATTCATTTAATGCCTGCAGGCTCTACTCTTAGTTACCAGTCCTCCACAATGCAGCCAAAGCTAACTTTTAAAAACAGCCCTGATTATGTTTTCCTCCCACTGAAAGTAAATAAATAAAATTTAGTGTTTCCCACTATCCACAGGACAATGTCCATGAATCCCTTAGCATTCTGGTTTCAACCTGCTTGTCTTGACCTCGGGATTTCTTTCAACATTTATTTACCTGATTTCTTTTTTCTTTTCAGTGGCTGCTAATATGTCAGATACAGTACTAGGTGCTGGGATATAATGAAGAGAAACATCAGATAGATCTCCTTTTCTCATTATGTTTTCTGCCCATGTGGGTGAGGGAGCAAACAATCAAATAATGCAAATGTTTATTCACAAGGAGAGATCAGTACAATGAGAGAAAGCCTGTACCTGAGAGACCTGACATATTCTTGGGGCTCCAAAAAACTTTCCTGAGTTTATGTTGCTAAAACAGAGATCTGGAGAATGAATTGCAGCAACCTCAGGTGCGACTCCATGCTGGCTACAGCAGGCAACCTGCCATCTTTCAACTGCTGTGAGTTTTCCTCACCCTCTGCCTCCGGTTTTCCCTGCTTCATTTGATGTTCGGTAAAACTCTGTTTAATTATCTTTCTCCTATCCTTCCCTTTATGGAATATTAATTAAGATCCATCTCATGTATTACTTCTAAGTGCAGCCTCCCTGACATTGGCCTCTATTCTTGAACCCCATGGCCCTCATCTCTCAGTTCCCACATCATTTTATATAAATTAGTTATTACTTGGCATCTATCTCATTGTTACCCACACATTTTACTTATTTGTCTCCCCATTTCTTATGTATCCTTTGTAGTCCCAGAACGTAAAATGGTGCTAGAACCATAAAAAATTAGTATCTCCATTGGATCAAGTAGTACTTAACAGCAAATTGGTGTAGGGATTGTTTTATAGGTGCTGTCAATTTTATTGGCTTTAGATAATAAATATTTACAGATCGTGTCTTTCTTTTTTACAATGTCATTACTCCAAGAAGCTCCCAGTATAAGGAAGTGAAATATTTCAATTATTGTTTTATGACTCAGTAATTTGAAACCTGGGATGCATTTTCCTAAAGGGAAGCAAGGTAGAATGGTATTTTTGGTTCCCGGATATGCATACTAAAGGCAGAGCTGACCAATGGAAATACCCAAAGATACATAGGTTCTAATGCTATTTCTGACTTTTACTAGATTTATGACTTGAGCATGTGCCTTAACTGAAGAGCAACTAATTTCTCTCACTTGAAAAAATAAAATACAAATAACCCTTCCCCAACTCATTTATTATAAACGTTGAATAAGTAGCATCCATAGATTGCCTAGCTCAAATATTTCAGGCTCAGTATTATATGTTAGTTCACTTCCTTGTCCCTTCCTGTCCTTTTATATCCTTCAAGGTAGAGGCACTTTTGGTAATTTTGTCAGGATATGATAGCACAGATAGTTACTGAGAAAGAGAGAGTCTGTGCTTTTCAAGTCCCCTCAAAATCAGAAAGAGAAGACCTCAGCATTCACATGTGACTCGCTTGTCTACTCACTTAACAACTGATGTAGCACTCCTTATATGCCAACCAGTAGTTAAGCAATGAGACAATCAAATCCCAACGGCATCATCACTTTCCATTTGCAGAGAGGCTTGGGGAAGCTAGGGGAAGAGAACTGTCATCTGAATGAAGTGGGCCCATGAGGTGAACAAAGAGTAACCCATATTCAGAGACCATAGCCCTGCTGAATCCTGTATGACACTGAAGCCTTTCCAGGTAGTCTGGCCGTGGTACATCTGCTCATTATGGGTCCTGGCTAGAGGCAAGGTCTGGAGTATGTCACATGCACACAGCAATAAGGAACTTGCTCATCATTCAACTCTGCCTTTCAGCTCTCGAAACGTGAACATAGCACCAAGAAGACAACTTTTGGCAAAGTCTTTTCCTTATTATAAGTGCATAAAACTGTATCAATTATTCCTATAAAGGAGAGTATCATGAACCCAAAATGTCTGCAACAGGTCTCAGTCAATGGAGAAAGTTTGTTTTACCAAGGTTAAGGACGTGCCCGTGATACAGCCTGAAGAGGTCTTGACAACATGTGCCCAAGGTGGTGGAGGCATAGCTTGGTTTTATACATTTTAGGGAGATATGAGACATTAATCAATATATATAAGATGTACATTGGTTTGGTCTGGAAAAGCGGGATGACTCAAAAGTGGGGAGGTGGCTTCCAGGTCATAGGTAGATAAGAGAAATTCTTTTGAGTTTCTGATTAGCCTTTCACTGAATACACAATTTATAGGAATAGTCACTTATGTCTTAGTCTGGCTTCATGAAACAATAGGACAAAGGAAGCAATCGGCTGTGCATTTGTCTCATTTGAGCAGAGGGATGACTTAGTTCTGTCTGTCCTTTGTCCACGAGGAATTTCCTTGTGGGCAAATTGTAAGGGGGGTAAGTAGATCTTTTATCTTTTTAGCTATCTTGTGTAGGAATAGAATGAGAGGAGGGTTTGCCAAACATGGTTCCCAGCTTGACTTTTCTCTTTGGTTTACTAATTTTAGGGGCCCCAAGATTTATTTTTCTTTCTCATATGAAACAACTAGCAAATAGATTATGTAATTACATCTTTACAAAATCTTTTTTTCTGTAATGGAACAACATTTTTTTTAAAATCTTTTTAAGTGAATTGCAAAATGACAGCATATTTTCAGCAAAGAAAACCAAGTCAGAATTTGGTATGCCCGTATTCATAGAGAAAAAGAAGTCTTTGGTAAAAAGAATTACTTTTAATTCTTCTGTAATTTGCAAAATAAAGGAGAAAGGGCTATTTCATTTGATTTGTTTCTCTTTTTGTAAAACAGTGCTCCGATCTGCAACAGCTGTGGTAATGTATGTATGACTGATGTTTATTAGTAATAGAGATTTGAAAGAAAAAAGCAGTGGTTATTCTATACTGCATTATGTGATACAAGTATTAACTTTGCAATGATAAAGATACTACAGTCTATACAACACTAAGGGAAGTTGAGTTCTATGTGGTCATCTGCTGCTGTTCCTTGGCAGTGACAGTTCTACACTGACACATAAAAAGCAATAGTAAGTGATGATGTATTCACGAAGCCATCCTCCCTTAAAATGTGTATGTAGGTCAGGCTTATATTACATACTTTCAAGAAAATTTATTTTAATGTTCCTGAAATGCAATAAAAATGATCATTAATAGGAGTTATGCTATGTTGGAGTTAGGATGAACTGTAATTGGTTTTATTGAACAAATAGTGTAGAGATATTTCCAGTGAAATGCTTTAAACTTCTTAGAACAAAATATTTATATACTTAAAAGTATTATTTTATAAAATAATAAATATAGATAGACTATTTTACAATCAATAAACTAAAAGAGATCCTAAAATTATCTCTGATCTGTAAATATTAGCATAATCCAATGGCAACCACAAAAATAAAACTGAGCATATTCTATGCTCAAACCAGTAGGTAAGGCTTTTATCTACCTGACATCACTTAATGTAATCTTAAATATTAACTAATCGAGGATACTAAAATTGATTGTGCTTTTGGTAGCTTTCTTTTAAAATTTTCCTCACATGATTGTGTTATAGGTTCTCAAAGAGTAAAGGATAGAGGAGGACTTAGCATTACTTAAAGGAGATAAACGTGCTGCTGGGAAAGTAAAGCTGGACTTGGGAGTTAGAAATCCCAGCTCGGCTATCTGCTTAGGTGTGTGAACATCAGTCAGTTGGCTTAACCCATCTGAGCTTAGTTTCTTCTTTTTGAAACGAGGATAATAATGTTTACATTTATATGACTAAAATAAGGATTAAAGAGAATGTAAATAAAAGAAATTTGTCAGTTACCTTATATATGAAAACAAAGTCAAACTGTTAGCTAAGGTTTTCTTTGAACAATGAGATTTCAGTAAAATTGACCCGTGCTATCACCAACATTCTGTGAGATGCACAATGTCTTATGTCTTTGCTAATATGTGTGCATATGTATATAAATTTTTACAAAACTCTAGGTCTTAGGTTTTCATAGTAATTTCTGACTCCTAGTTCTCTTCATTGAACTTCTATTCATACTTAGCTCTTACCTCTCACCTGTTATCTTTCCTCTTCTCTGAGCCATCTCATGTATGGTACTCAATCCCTTGTCTTTGATCTCCCCCTCCCAAACCATCCTCATGACGTATATTGCCAACCTGACTAAAGGTTACTGACAATATAGAACAATGCAAATCATGTACGACAATGTAAAATTTAAGATCATACAAACAACAAAAAACTGGGTGTGGAAATCCCTATTCTCATAAATCCTATGGTCACCCTCATGCTAAAAATTTCTCAAAAGTTTCCATTAGGTAAAGTTTTTGAAGCCCTGCAGCATTTTCCTTTGCTTATTTAGTCCATTCATCCAGGTCTACAATCTCCTCGCTTCCTGTTTTGAACGTCTCCTCTCATCAGAGTCCTTTAACTTCCTCTCTTATGATACTGAGTATCATCCAACCCTGGTCTCACCTTTGCAAACTCTAATTCTCCTTTATTCCCCTGGTTAGACCCTTCTCGTCCAATCACTTTACATAGAACTTGGTTTTGTTGTGTACTAGCCAAGTGATATTGGGCAAGTTTATTAATGTATCTGACAAAAGTGTGAAAAATAGTACTGTGATATGTCTTTCCCGTGAGGATTAAGACAATATATGTAAGGTACTAAGTACAGTGTCTGGCACACAGTGAACATTTAATAATAATTGTTAGATGTAACATAAATTCACAACTGTAGTTTTTCCAGTGTGTTTTGTCCATTTTCTTGCCCTCTCAGTCCATTTGTGCGTTGTATGTCAAAGGAACAAAAAGAATTTTTAAAATGAAGGACATTGATAAATTTTAGGATTCTACTCCTCTTGGTTTTAGATAAAATTCCTGTAAAACTCTGTTTTATAACTCGGTAACGTCTAACTTGTAGTGATATTTCTGGCATTTTTTTTTCTTGAGTTTAAAGTTTTTATTTTATTTTTTTAGAGTCACCTTGTCTTAGTTTGGGCTGTTATAACAAATTACCTTAGGCTGGCTGGCTTAAACAACAAAAATTTATTTCCCATAGTTCTCCAGGCTAGGAAGTTTAAGATCAAGGTGTTGGTAGATCCAGTGTCTTAAGAGGGTCCACTTACTGGTTTACAGATGGCTGTGTTCTTGCTAGTTTCTCACATGGCCGAGAACAGAGAGTCAGAGAGAGAGAGCAGGCAAGCTCTCTCATTTATTTTTTTATAGAAGCACGAATCCCATTTATTAGGGCTCCAACCTCATGCCCTTTCAAAGGCCCTACCTCCAAATACTATCGCATTAGGGATTAGACTTCAACATATGAATTTTGGAGGACACATTCAGTTCATACCACACCCCATTATAGATCAGGACTGAGAATATAATGAAATTTTTGGAATAATGAATTTATAAAATAATATCCATTTAGCTTTGCAAATAGACTAGGACATAAAGCTGTAGATTCCAAAATAATAAAAGTACAAAAAAGTCATAATAATACAGTAACAATGGTGTAGCTGTGAGCTCTTGATACCTGTGTTGCAACACCTTCTGCAATAACCATACATTCCAAGATAGACAATTTTCTTACTTGTTTAGCTTTGGTATCAGTGGAATAATAGCTACTAAAGTATTGTACATCTATTATGAATCAAGTGCTTTGTAGGCAATTCCATTATGACAACAGTGCCATGAGGTAGGTTATTGTTTTACAGATAAGAAAGCCAAGACTCAAAAAGTTATAAAATTTGCTCACGTTTCCATCTCCAAATTCAAAACCTGAGTAATCTGACTACAAAACCAAAAATCTTCTTGCCGTGTTTTGCTTAGAAGGTGGAACATAAGGAGTTTTTATTATGACCAGCTTAATAAAAAGTAGAAATATTAGGGAATAATTCTAATTGTTGAGTTTAAACTTTTAACAAAGATGAAAAGCATATTATGGCTTTTTTCTCTAACCACCATTTCTGAGAAATCCCTGTGAGTCATGCAAACCCTTCCTCTCTCCATTCTTCTCACACGTCTTTATTTCGTGCCTACTGTGTGTTGAATGCTAGATTAAGCACTAGGAAACAATGTGAACAGAAATAGATTATGATGTAGAAGTGGAGACAGACACTTCCCAAATATTATTTCAGTGAAAGTAAAATTTCATAAGAGAAACACTAAAAATGAATTATTATGTAGTATTATAAGAGCTTAAAAGGGGGTGGTGTGGGATGGAGAGATGTTCATTTGGTCAAGAGGGTAGAAGAGGATCACTGAGGAATTTGTGGTTTAAATTGTGCTCTAAAAGATGAGTACATGCTAATCCAGTAAATGAGGAAAGAACATTTCAGACCCAGAGATGAGCATGTATAAAAGTCTCTCGCGATACCCGAGGCAGGGCTCATGGTGGCATAAGAAACTGAAAGAAAATCAATGTTGTACACCAAATTCTCCAAGAAGCAGAATCTCAGCTGCTAATTGGAGTTTGGTGTGGGGGGTGTTCCTGTGTATTGTGGGATGTTTAGCAGCATCCCTAACCTCTGCTTACTAGATGCTAAAGGCAAATACCTGACCCAGAGCTGATAAATTTTAAAAAGCTGCAAACTTTGCAAAATGTCCTCAGGAAGGAGGCAATATTGTGCCTCATTGAGAACAAGTGAGTAAAAAAATGGTGTAGGTTAGGGTGGGAGGGGTAGGTAAGAACCAGATCACGCCTGGTCTTGCAGTCATGTCAAGGCCTTTTGTCCTTATTTTTAAGAAAGGGAGCAAGAAGACCAGATTTGTGTTAAAAAGTCTCAGAGTGGCTACAGAATAGAAACAGATTGGAGAAGGGTCAGATTGACTGCAAGGAGAAGAATAGCTAGGAGGAGATGATGTGAATAGGTAATAACTGATGTTTGTAGGGAGGTTCTGGTGCAAAGGAAAAATAAAAATAGATATGAGAGATATTTGGGTTGGATATAAGAACCTAAAGGAAAAGGAGGTGTCACAGATGAATCCTTAGTTTTGCTCACATAGATAGATGATGATGCCATTTACTGATTTATGGAACAGATGTGAAGAGTGAAGACCATGTTGTTTTTTAGTGACTTTTCTAAAATTAGGGTGAAATATAAAAAGACATTTGGATTTGGATCAGCAGCACCAAGAGAGACTGATAAAATTGTTTAGTGAGATTTGAATAGATACTAATTAAAACTGTGAATGTGAAATTGGATGTTTTCTCTACCCTGAAAGAGATTGTAGTCATAACCAGTAATTTCCCCCACAGCAGTTTCAACTCCTTTTCAGACTCTTGCTGACAGGTGTACCATAAACATTGATGAATTTGTCATATATTTAAAATGTTTATCTATCTTATTCCAATAATGAAATAGACACAAATCAGTACACACAAACACACTTGTGCACACCCACAAGGTGTGAAAAACAACGAAGTAGAAACTATCAATATCAGGGCATTTTGGCCTTTATTTCCGCATAGGAATTTATGCATTATGTGATACCTAGTTATTATAAGACAAAAGTACTACTTAAATTTTTCATCTAGAATACTGCAGGCCATCAGTGAATCCTGGGAAAGTGTCAAAGATTTCCAATACCCAATATACCTCTTTAAAGAGTAAAAGTTATTTTTTTCCATTTCCCCAAAAGAAAATGATAATATGAACAAAATCTTGGCAAGAGTAGGAGAGAAAGACATTTAAATTAAAACCATTATTCATATAGAAAAGTAGAAGTGCTCTGGCGTTTTGTAAAAGATTGGAGTTGGCAACCAGAGAGATGACTCTTACAAGCATAACTGAAGGCTTCGTGTCTTACAGCAGGACCTGGGAGGTCAAGGCCAGAAACCTAGTTGCTCTGGCCAAATGTACCTGCAGCCTTTTCCGAATGATGGCATGTGCTTATCCATATCCCAGGCTCCCCCCATGCTTATTCTCTCATTTTACACCTTCTATTCACAGTTCTCTGGCAGTCTCCAGTATCACTGACAATGTCATTTTCAAGCGTAAGGAGTATAATTGTCCTTGAAAGTCATAATTATTTTAAACAAATATAATGGAAATACCTCCACAGACTCAACTACTAGTGAACTGTTATATATAATGCCTATTTCTACAAGAATTTAATCACCAGAAATAAATGAAACATATAAAACTAACTCAAAATTGGTAACAGGAAAGAAGTGATGTAAAAAATATTTTTAATCATAATCAGATAATCAGAATATTGTAAGTCTTAGTTCTTATGAAAAAGAAAGACTAAGAACATTTCGTTCATAATCAGGAAAAGGAGTAGCTCAACAATTCTGAAAACCAAGTAAGGAGATAAATATAGGCACTCCAGTTGTGGGAGTATAGTTATGTGTGAGCAGCCAGAAATGATGAAGTTCTGTCTGTTACTTCACTTAGACATTGTGATCAATCAGATGGGATGTTGAGAGAAACAAAAACCCTACCATTGCAGAAAATTCCCCTGGAAATGGTAAAATTCACTCATTATGCTGTCTTTATCGTTATTTAAACAAACCCTCACTGAAGCATGCTTTATATATTTACAATTTTTTTGACCAGAGACTGAACATGGTTTATACCAATTTTTGTGTTATCATATCAAAGCATGTATGGAATAGTTAATGATGACACCATTATCTTCACCTTTGTGAATGATACATGGGAAATTGATAGTGGTCATTTATTTATAGGAGTCATTTAGGCAACTACTCTATTGGGCCTTGTTTATGGTGTCACCTGTATTTCAGAGAACTTATAGAAAATTGATATGCTAGAAATTATGATGGATATTGTTTTTCCCCATTTTGTAGCATATGTGCCTTCTCCCAATATGCACACATAATAAGCACATTGTTCAATTCAACAAAAAATAGAGAATGTATATTCTTTTAGATGCTTAGTTCTGAATTGAGCAAGTCATGAAAGCACTGCTTAAAAAGCACCTAGCAGCCATAAAAGTTATGAGTATGAGAATGAAAAAAATCGCAGTTGTGTTTATTATTTTAAATGTTAACACTTTTTTACTTTTTAATAAAATTGTATATATTTAAGGTGTCCAGCATGGTATTTTGATATACATAATGAATTGATTACTACAGTCAAGTGAATTAACAGATCTTTCTCTTCAGATAGTTACCATTGGTTTTCCTGCTGGGAGCACCTGCAATCTATTCTCTCAGCAAATTTTCGGTATAAAATAGAGTATTATTAATTATAGTCATCATGCTGAACATTAAATTGCTAGACCTATTCATCTTATATAACGGCAACTTTGTACCCTTTGACCAATATTCCCCTATTTCCCCCACCTTTCTGCCCCTGATAACCAGCTTTCTATTCTTTGGCTTCTATGTTTTGACATTTTTAGATTTTACATATAAATGGATCCTGCAGTATTTTGCTTTCTGTATATGTCTTCATTCATTCAGCTTAATGTCCTCCAGGTTCACGTTGTTGAAAATAGCAGAAGCTCCTTTATTAAGGCTAAATAATATTTCATTGTGTATATATATATGATATATGTACATATATATCGTAATTTCCTTATATGCATTCACACATACATAGATTGTTTCCATATCTTGGATGTTGTGAATAAAGTTGCAATAAACATAGGGGTACAGATAGCTCTTCGAGATACTGATTTCAGTTTCTTTGGATATATACCAAAAGAGGGATTTCAGGATCACATGGTAATTCTATTTTTAATTTTTTGAAGAACTTCCACACTCTCTTCCATAATGGCTGTCCTAATTTCCATTCCCACTAACAGTGTGGAAGGGTTCACTTTTCTCCTCACCCTTGCTAACAGTTATAATCTTTCATTTTTTGTATAATAGTCATCCTTACACGTGTGAGCTATCATCTCATTGTGGTCTTCATTTGCATCATGATTATCAGTGATGTCGAGCACCTTTCCATACACCTTGTGGCCATTTTAATGCCTTTTTGGGAAAATGTCTATTTGGTTGCTTTTGCTTTTGTTTGTTTTTTTATTTTTGCTATTGATTTATGTGAATTCCTTGTGTATTTTGGGTATTAGCCCCTTATCAGATGCCTAGTTTGCAAATATTTTTCTTCCATTTCATAGGTTGCCTTTTCATTTTGTTGCTGTTTGTTGTTGTTGTTGTTGCTTGTTTTTACTGTGCAGAAGCTATTTAATTTGATATAGTTCCACTTGTTTATTTGTGCTTTTGTTTGCTGTAATGTCCGAAAGTTATTTCCAGGGTCAATGTCAGGGAGCTATCTTTAAGCTTCTTGATGTAATTTTTGCTGTATTTGATGTTAAAGCTACCAAGAAAATGGGATATTAGCCTTTTGATTATGTTGGTGATAGACTAGGTAATTTGGACCAAACTTCTCATGAAGAGAACTAAAATAGCTGGACAAAATATTGCTTAAAATATCACCTTAAAAGCATCAAAATGCTCACAGAACAGTGAGGAGGTCCTGGGCTAAGATCTAGGTTAAAATGGAAATCAGGAGGTAGTCCAGTCATTTTGGTCACTTTTGGCCTCAGGTACCAGATAAAATATGGAATGCACAGTTACACCTGAATTTCATATAACAGTGATTATTTTTAATGTATTAAGTATGTTCCAAATATTGCATGGGACATTCTCACACTTACAATTATTTAAGGTTTATCTTTAATGTAAATGTCACTGGGCATTCTGTTTTTTTAACGTTTAACAACCTTAGTCTAAGGGCATTTGCAGTTCTGGAAGAAGCAGTTGAGAGGATGGACAGAACTTTTGGCAACATCTCAAGAATTTGAAGCAAAAGTCTAAGTAAGGAACTGCCAAAGGGAAGATCACCACAACTTTGTCTTGTTTTGTTTTTTGGCTGGGACCTTGAAGAACTACACATAGGAATCAAAGTGAAGCAGAATGAAACCAGACTACACTGACTAGAACTCCTTTTCAAGTTATTTCAGAAACCATGAAAATTTCAAACCCTGAAATTGGGCAAAGACAGTCATGTGTTAATAACGCCCAGGACACCATGAAAATCCCTTAAATGGAATCGTCATCCTAGGTCTCAAATTATTTCTACAATTGTTTAACTAAGATCCAGCATATAATCAGAGAGCCAAGTATGCAATAAGACAAAAATCATAGGAACAAAATATAGCAGAGAAAAAATGACCAAAAAGTAGAAGAACAGGGACACCAGATAGTAACAGTATTAGTGAGAGACTGAAAAAATAAAGGAGAAAGACAGGAAAGAAACAAGGAAGAAAGAAGGAAGAATCCTATACTTATTCTGTTAATGAGATAAAAAGACAAAATATGGAAACTGTAATTTATATAAAGTGATATACTACATTTACTACATTTTTTAAAAGAACCACATAGAAATCCTAGATGGGCAAAAATAGCTGAAAATGATAACTCAGTGAATGGGCTAAATAGAATATTATATACAGGTAAACAGAGGACTGGGAAATGGGCTGCATGGTATTCTCCAGAAAAAAATGCAAAGATACAAAGGATTGGAATGCAAAAGAAAGAGTAACAGCTATTAAAAATAGGAGAAGGTGTGGCATATTTGCCATTGGAATCTCTAGAAGGAAAAAAGAGAGAATTAGGCAAAAATATTTTTTTGAAAATTATGACTAAGAATTACCCCAAACTGATAGTAGATAATAGATTCAAAGAGTCTAAAAAAATTTCAAGGTGGATAAATAAAAGTGTATCCCTATTTTGACATATCACTGATATACTGTATAAAGCCAAATCAAGATAAAAAATCTATATTTAGGGGAAAAAAGGCAACTACTTATTAACAAAAACAATGGGAAGTTGAAACATATTTTTATAATATATTCAATCTGTTGAAAGAAAATAATTTCTAATTTATATTTACATATCTCAAGAAACTATTCTTCCAGATGGAGGATTAACAGTTTCAGAAAAACAATAAGAAAACTCACCACCAGGAGACAAGCACAAAGGAAAATTGTAAAGTGTTTTCAGACAGAAGAAAAATGACTCTGTGTGGGAGAAAAGAATGAGGAGTAACAAATAAGAAGTAGGTAAATGAGCACTGACACAATAAAATAATAATACTGTCTTGCCAAATTTAAATTATAAGTTGAATAAAATATATGACAAAAATAGCCTATAATTCAGCTTGGCCAAACATACAGTTAAGTGATTGAAGGTCCTTTTATTGTTCAAAAGGAGAGTAAAATATTGTTCATCATTAGACATTGATGAATAATTCATGCTGTCATTTCTAGGGTAGTCACTGAAAAAAGAAGATATGCTTCATTTCCAAACTTACCGTGGAAAACAATGTGCAATAATAACAATTGTCAACCAAAAGGAAGCAAAAAATAAAATAAACATATATTTGGTAGGACAAATATAGAGTATAAAGTATATGCCAACATATTAAATTTGAATTCAGCCGTGCCAGTAATTCTAACAAATATAAATGGATTAAAAAATGAGTCATATAGCAAAGTTTATCAGACTCATTTTTTAAAAGATAAAAATCATACTATTTAAAAATTATATTTAAAACATGAGAATTCAAAATAAAAGGATTACAAAATATATACCATGCAAATATTAAGCAAATTAAATACACTATACTGCTAGTAATTAGAGAAAATAGAATTTAAGGCAGCAAAACAAATGAATAAATAACCAGTATCAAAGAAAATAGACCTCATGCATAAAAACATATTAATGTCAAAGAAAATTGATTTTAGTGCAAAAAAATAATCACTCAGCATGTTTTTAAAATACTTATCAACTATCAGAGAAAATAGATTTTAGGACAGAAATTTTTTTTAACAAATATCAAAGAAAATAGGCTAAGGGGAAAAATGAAAAATATAGACAGAGAAGCTATATTAATATCAGAGAAAATAGATATAAAGGAAAAAAAATAGTGAGGCTAGAAATAATCACTTCATAAAGATAAAGATTTAATTTTTCAGAGACATATAAAAAATTTTAGTGAACCTAATAATGAGTCCTTTCAAAAAGAAAAATTATACTCCGACCTCTGAAATAAACACATATACGAAATCCCTAGAAAAAAATACAAGACATCTGACTCTAGAACCATTAGAAAATAGCAGTTTTAGTTTTGGCATGGTGATGTAAGCTCACTAGAGACCATATGTCTCATGGATCAGAACTGAAAATGCTGACAAAATGCAAAAATGACTTCCTGACTTTAGTTTGAAAAGCATAAAAACATGTCAACTTTGGAGGAGAGTCCAGACTTGGAGAAGCAATTTTACAGGGTTGATTTTCCTGTTGTGTGCGTGTGTTTGAAATGCTCTCTTGAGGATTGCTCCCAAAAGTGGACCCAGTTGTAAAGCATCACACAGATGGTGGTAATGGTCTTTTTGGCTAAAACTCCGATACAACTCTCACGTTTCTGCTCAGAGAACCAAAAAGAGAAGCTCCAGAAGACTGGAGAGTGAGGGGAAATCCCAGCATAGAGAAAGTCTGATAAGAAGATTCCCTAATGCCGGCCAGGCACTGTGGCTCATGCCTGTAATCCCAGCACTTTGGGAGGCCGAAGTGGGCAGATCAGGAGGTCAGGAGATCGAGACCATCCTGGCTAATGCGGTGAAACCCCACCTTTCCTAAAAATACAAAAAATTAGCCGGGCGTGGTGGCACACACCTGTAGTCCCAGCTACTCAGGAGGCTGAGGCAGGAAAATCGCTTGAACCCAGGAGGCAGAGGTTGCAGTGAGCCAAGATCCGCGCCACTGCACTCTAGCCTGTGTGACAGAGCAAGACTCTGTCTCAAAAAAAAAAAAAAAAAAAAAAAAAAAGGAAAAGAAAAAGAAAAGATTCACTAATGCCATGAATAAACCTGTACAATTTTCAGGATCACCATGAGCTATGCATGTATGGACAGCTCCAAAGCAGTAAATCAAACCTACTGAGAACTAAACTGAAATTTATACCCTATCATTCTCAGAAGGTAAAATGGAACTTGAGTTGAATGCCTACTAAAATAAAAATATCAATGTTCTTCAGAGGAGTATTACAAGATCCACATATTACAGGGTATTTTATCAAACACATACAAGATATAATTCCAAATTTGATAATTTATGAGACAATATCAAAAGGAATTACTAATGTAACAGTATAAGAAAGAAGAGAGTGACTGGAGCAGAAGTTGAGGATATAGTGGCATTAAATTTTTTTGAATTGATGGAAGTCTTAAGCTTATAGCATCAAGAAACTCAACAAACCCCAAACAGCATAACCCCAAAGAAAACCATAGATACCTCATAAACCCCTAAAACTCTAAGATGAAGAAAACCTTCAAAACAGCTAGAGAAAACTGATACGTATATTACTTACAGGAATGCAGTGATTTGAATAAGATTTTTTCTGATGAGAATGTCTCATCAGAAAAAAATGAAGGTCAGAAGACAAGGGAACAACATTTTAAAGAATAGAACTGTCAAGCCATAATTTTATATCCACTAAAAATATCATTCAGGAAGGGATGCAAAATAAAAATTGAGAAAAATTATCACCTTCCAGATCTGCCCTAAACATTGGCTAACAAAAGGAAAGGGAATGATGCCAGAGTGATATTTGGACCTTCTGGCATGTCCGGAAAGGGTAAATATTAGAGGAATTGTAAAAAACAAAGTTATTTTTCTCTTTAAATTCACTTAATAAAGAAAAAATAATTATCTGGTGGGGTTTTCAATGTATATAAATGCGGTAAGCATAACCTAAAATTCAGTGGGGCAAAAGGATTTATAAAGTAGCAGCATTTCTACATTTTATATTAACTGATACAATATTAACTCTTAGTAAACCATGATAGCTTAGATGTGCATATTGTAACCTCTAGAATAAACTGAAAAAAATAATAATAACCAGAGATTTATAACCAGAAAATCAACAGATTAAAAAAAAGTCAGCCAGTAGACAGAAATTACAATGAGATAATAAAAATATTCAAATAATCCAAAAGAAAACAGAGAAGTGGGAATAGAGGAAAAACAAAATAATAATAAAATGGCAGATCTAAAATTATCCACATCAGTAATTACAGTGAGTGCTAATGATGTAAACTAGTAGTTGGCAAACTTTCTCTTAGAGGGCCAAAGAGTAAATATTTTCATCTTGCAGGCCATATGGTGTCTGTCTCAGCTAATCATCTTTGCATGAAAGCAGTCATAGAAAATATGTAAATGAATGGTCATGGTTGTGTCCAATTTAAAAGGATTTTTACTAAATTAGGTGGCTGACCTGTGGGCCTATTTTGCATATCTCTTGCCTAAGCATTCCAGTTAAAGGATAGAGAATGCCAAAGTTGATAAAATAAAGTAATATTTTACTATAAGCTACTTCAACTATAAAGATACAGATCTATAAAGATAGACTGAAGGTAAGTGAAAGGAAAATGATATGGAATCTGTAAACATAAGAAAGATTGAGGGGATAGTTTAGTATCAGATAAAGTAGACTTCAAGACAAAGTATATAATGAGAGATTGTAAAAGTTTTATCATAATAAAAGAGGCATTCATCAGGAAGACATAACATTTATAAAGGTATATGTGCCTAATAATAAGCCTCAATTATATGGAGCATAAATTGATAGAATTTAAGAGGCAGACAATTTCATAATTACAATAGTGAATTTAACACCTCTACTTCAGCAATAAATAGAACATTTAGACAAAAATCAATGAAGACATTAAAGATATGTCTTTATCTTATTAGTATAATACAGCAGTATATGCAACTGGAAAATATACATTCTTGCACATGTGCATAGTGTATAAACCAAATTAGATCCTATGCCAGGCCATAAATAAGTCTCAATAAATTAAAAAACAACCAAAGAAGGTGTGCTCTCTGACCACAACATAATTAAAGTAGAAATCAAACTAGATATCTAAGAAAACACCTAACACCTATAAATTAAACAGCACACTTCTAAATAATTTATGAATTTAAACAAAATTGCAAGATAATTAAAAAATGTTTTAAACTGAATGACATGGAAAATATAAAATATTGCAATTTGTAGGAAAAGCTAAGGTAATGCTTAGCAGCAAATCCATAGCTTTAAATGCTTATATTAGAAAAGGACAACAATCTAAAACTAAAGGCCTAAGATTTCACCTTAACAAGGTGAAAGTAAGTAAGTTAGCAAGTAAGCAGATAAAAGAAAACAGTGAAGATGAAAGTAGAAATCAATGAAATAGAAAACAGGTGAAAAAGTGAACAGCTCACTTTGAAGAGACCAACAAAACTGACAAAATTCTAACTATTCAGATCAAGAATAGAAAGAATAATCATTATCAGGAATAGGTAAAGGGTTATTACAAAAAATCTTATAGTGGTGATAGTTTCACTGGTTAATTCAATTAGACATTCAAAGAAGAAAGGCAACTCATATTTTAAGCCAGAATAGTTTTAATACCAAAACCTTTCCATTATAAAAACAAGACAATTACAGATAAATATTCTTCATGAATATGAATGCAAAAAAAAAATCCTTACTAAATATTAGCAAAACAAATCCAATAGTATATAAACGTATAATATGTTATGACCAACTAGAGCATTTAAAAATGTATTATGAGAAAAATGTATATTTTTCAGGAATGCAAAGTTGCTATAACACTCAAAAATCAATTGTTGTAATTGATTTTTAATTGACTTAATTAAACATGAATTTACAAAATACTAAAATATTAGATGATCATTTGAATACATGGAGAAAAATATCTGACAAAATCAGAATTTTAGCCAATTAGGAATCAATGGAAACTGTTCACAGCTGATAAACAATATCTGACAAAAAATCTATAACATCTAATGGAATAATGATACTTGAAAGCTTTCCTTTGGAAATTGGAAATGAAATAAAGATGTTTACAATCACCCTTATATTGTCCTAGAGATTCTAATTGAGGATGAAATATGAGAAAAAGAGCAGAAAGTAGAAGAATTGGAAATAATTAATGTAGAGAAAATACAATGCAAAGATAAATTATAATACTTAATAAGTGAGTTAGCCAGTTGCTGGTTACAGTGTCAGTATTTTAAAAAATCAATTGCAATTCTATGTACTAGAAAAAATATATAAGAAATTAAGTTTTATAAAATATAATATATTCAATAATATCAAAAATATCAAATACGGCCAGGCACAGTGTCTCATGCCTGTCATCCCAGCACTTTTGGAGGCCGAGGTGGACAGATCACCTGAGGTTGGGAGTTGGAGACCAGCCTGACCAACATGGAGAAACCCTGTCTCTATTAGGAATACAAAATGGGAGCTGGACATGGTGGCACATGCCTGTAATCCCAATTACTCTGGAGGCTGAGGCAGGAGAATTACTTGAACCCAGAAGGTGGAGGTTGCAGTTAGTGAAGATTGCACCCTTGCACTCTAGCCTCGGCAACAAGAGTGAAACTCCATCTCAAAAAAAAAAAAAAAAAAAAAATCAAATACTAAGAAATGATGTAACAAAAACTTATGCAAGACCTGTATGCAGAAAACCAAAAATCATAATTGAAAGAAACATGCGTGAAGACTGAAATCTATATCTGTATTTCTCAATCTATCTATGGTTATGTTTATGGATTGTAAGACCAAATATTTTAAAGCTTGCAAATAACCTTAGGTTGACCTATAAATTTAATGTAATATCAATCAAACTCTTAAAAATATTTATTTATGAACTTCACATATTAATAAGAAGGTTCATATAGAAAAATCAAAGGAACAAGAGTAAGTTATATACTCATTTAAAAGATTAGGTTAATCATTAGTACTGTCTATCCAATATTTTATTTTCCCTCCTGGTTGAGGTGATGACTGGTCATGTGATGTATTTTGTTAATTAAATGTGAAAGTGACATTTGTGACTCTTGGCTAGAAGATTTAAGAGCCAATAAATAATTTACCACACTCTATCTACTTCCTTTTGCTAAGGCAATTAGCAGTATGTGCAAGAGAGTAGCCATTCGATCAGTCTGGGCCCCAGAATTAGGAGAAATCAAGTATATTCTCCAGACAACCCAAAATGGACAACTAGAGGGATCAAGAAAAACAAAACAAAAAGCTCTGTTATTATAGGTCACTGCAGTTTAAACTTCTTTGTTATTGCAGTATAATCTATTCTGATGGAAACAAAGTGTAACATGGAAGGAATTACTCTATGGGACATATCAAGTCTGATAAAAATAAAGTAATTAAGACCATGAATATGGTTTGGCTGTGTCCCCACCCAAAATCTCATGTTGAATTGTAATCCCCCTGATTGCCATAATTTCCACGTGTCAAGGGTGGGACCAGGTAGAGGTAACTGGATCATGATGGTGGCTTCCCCCATGCTGTCCTCATGATAGTGAGTGATTTCACAAGATCTGATGGTTTTATAAGCGTCTAGCATTTCCCCTGCTTGCACTTACTCACATCTACTGCCTGATACCTTGTGAAGAAGGTGCCCTGCTTCCCCTTCACCATCCACCGTATTTGTAAGTTTCTCGAGGCTTTCCCAACCATGCTGAACTGTGAGTCAATTAAACCTCTTTCCTTTATAAATTACCCAGCCTCAGGCAGTTATTTATACCAGTATGAAAGCTGACTAATACAACCATGTTGTACTGAATAAAGGATAAACAAATGGAATAAAAATACAGAAATATAAATTTATTATTATGATTATTATGATGATGACTTGATGCTACAACAGTGGGGAAAGTATATTCTTCTCAGTAAATGATATGATGACAATTACGTGCATGTGAAAGTAAATGAAATTTGAGTTCTCCCTCATATCTTGCATGTAAACCAATTCCATGTAGATTAGTAACTTCAAAGTGAAAGCAAAAACATACATATGTTTTTAGAAGATAGTGTAGAATATCTTAATAAACTTGTGATATGAAAAAGTTTTAATAGGAAATAAGAGTACTAAACATAGAAATAAACAGGAAATAATTATACTGCACTAAAAATAAGGACCTTTGTTTATCAAAATACATCCATAAGAGAGTGAAAATATAAGCCTTCACATGGAAAAATATATTTGCAAAATACTTAACTGACAATGAGTTCATATCCAGAAGACAAATATAAATATATTTAAAGATATAATATGTAATGTACATATATAATTTAATGTAGATATAAAACATATGTATATGTTTGTAGATAAAGATACATAAAATATACAAAGAACCTAACCACTTGGGAATGGACAAGTGACTTAAATATACTAATAACAAATGACAAAACCCAAATGTCTAATGAACATGTAGAAAACAGTGTAATCTCTTTAGTTATTGGTAACTCCAGATAAAAAACACAACTATATTCTCTCCAGAATGGCTATACCAAGTGGTGAAGATGTGGAATATCAAGAATACTCATATGTTGCTGGGAGACTACATCAGTATGGACA